>NC_052565.1:2845201-2968032 GCF_016699485.2 Gallus gallus | reverse complement strand
TTGATGCAGCTGCTCAGCTCTCATTTCTGAGTGCTTGTTCCTTGTGTCCATGGCTGTCCTGCCCGTGACGATATGGCACAGAATCACAGAATCATTTTGAGCTGGAAGCAACCCTGAAAGGGCACATAGTCCCACGATCCTGCAATGAACAGGGACACCTACCGCAGATGAGGTTGCTCTGAGCCTGGTGCAGCCGACCTCAAACGACTCGTCGGGGCAGGCCACCACCTCTCTGGGCAAGACGTTCCGGTGACTCTCACCACCTCCTGCCAAAAACTTCTTCCGTACATCCAATCTAAATCCTCCCTCTTTCCCTTTGAAACTATTTCCCCTTGCCCTACCCCAATTGGGACCCTGCTAAGGACTCCAGCAAAGTAGTGGCCTTAACGCAGCAGGAAAATGTGCTGTGTGTGAGCAGACATCACGGCCAGCAAAAAGGATTGGCGGAAGCACTGCGTTCACGCCGGTGTCTGCTCTTTCTGCACAGGTTTCAGAAGCAGGTTGCACCCAAACTCACCGCCCAGGATATTCCGCAAGGCCTCGGAGATCTCCATGTGAGGGGAAGCAAAAGAAAAGAAAGAAGGGGCTTTGCCCCCTCTTGTCCAGGGCAAGAAAAGGTAAGCAGCTGCCAGCTCCTTCCCATGGCACGTGCAACCACCGTGTGAGGGAAATCCCTGAGCGCCCCTTGTCACTGAGCCAAAGGCTTCAGGTGAATGTCTTCTGCCTTCCCGATTGCAGTGAGGTTTGCTGAAGTGCCAACGTACATCAGACGCTTCAGCGTTGCAAGTACTGCTGACAAAGCTCAAGAAGCAGAAAGAAGCTTACAGCAGGAGAGCTTTTCGTCCAGGTGAGGCGAGGCTCTGGGCTGGGATCAGCTCACAGGGCTGGCCCTGTCCGGATCTCAGGAGCGCCACGGGGCAGCCGGTGTGAGCTGTCTGTGGGGAAGGCCGTGTTGCAGCCAAGGGTCCTGGCTCAGGGTTGCAGGATGCGGCCCCAAAGCATCACCCAACTCAAGCAGACCCCTCTGCTCTGTCTTTCAGTCCGCTGCCAGCGATCCTGAGAACGTCTGAAGCCCGCGAGCAGCCGTGACCTGGCAGCCGCAGGGCAGGCAGGAAACGAAAGGCCAAGAACACATGGCCAAACAACGGGAAAAAAAATGTCCGGTTCCGCGGAGATGAACAAGGAGCGGGAGAGGACCGTGAGGGCTGGAGCGGCGGCCATGTGGAAAGCAAAGGCCTCGCACCCTCAGGTTGCCGGGAGGCAGGTGGCATCTCACATCAAAGACAGAGTGATGTTCATTAAGAGCTGAGTCCAGCCTGTCCAGGGATACCAAAGGCCACGCATCCCGGCCGCCGTTACTGCATCGTGACTCTGTGAAACTACTCAGGCAGAGGCAGATGGCCAAGAAAGGACAGGCCGGCGCAGGCAGAACCTCAGGAGATGGCGGCATCACCGTCTCACCGTGAGTGCAGCCTGCCTGAGGAGCCCTCCACCTGCAGATCTGGTTTGCTGCCACCCACACGCAACAGACCAGAGTCTCCCAGGATCCGCCTCCAAGGACCACAGCCCCACGCCGCAGGCCGCCAACACCCTACCCGTTTCTGCCACGTGACTCTGTCAAACTACTCAGGCAGAGGCAGATGGCCACGAAGGACAGGCCGGCACAGGCAGAACCTCAGAGACGGCGGCATCACCGTCTCACCGTGAGTGCAGCCTGCCTGAGGAGCCCTCCACCAGCCGATCTGGTTTGCTGCCACCCATACGCAACAGACCAGAGTCTCCCAAGACTCCGCCTCCAAAGTCCCAAAGCCCCGCGCCGCAGGCCGCCAACACCCTACCCACGCTGAGCAGGGCATGGGGTGCCCGGGACAGACAGAGCTGCCCCTGAGCCTGCAAAACTCCATCTGCACCATTCCTGGGTGCCAGCTCCCTGTAGAAAAGCAGAGGTAGAGGGACAGTGGGGACTGGGCTGGATTCAAGAAAGAACATTCACGCTAGAAGCTGCGGAACAAGATAGATAAACGGCATGAGAAAGGAATGCTGAGAACAAAGGACGCTCCAGGAGACAAAACAAGAGTCATGCGAGAAGCACGATCACCGCATGATAACGACCCCGGGTGGAGGAAGAGCACGTGGCTACGAACAACTCGTGACACCGATGGATAAGCTCCTGCATGCACGCTTAAGGAGTCGACCAGGGGTGACTGTGTCAAATGATTTTTGACATGAAAGGGGGTGGGGGGTGGGAAAATGGGAAAGAGAGAACTTGGGGATGTTTGAAACCTGCAATAAACAATTGGATCATTCACACCTGAGTCCGTGCCTTCAGATGCCGAAGGGACTCTTCCAAGACCCCGTGGCCCTGGGCGCATATGATGGCTGTATTTCATGGAATCATCCAGAACCATGGAATGGCCTGGGTTGAAAAGGACCCCTAAGATCATCTGGTTCCAACCTCCCTGCCGTGGGCAGGGTGGCCAACCACTAGACCAGGCTGCCCAGAGCCACATCCAGCCTGGCCTTCAATGCTCCGGGGATGGGGCGTCCACAGCCTCTCTGGGCAAGTTGTTCCGGTGCGTCACCACCTTCTGAGTGAAAAACTTCCTCCTCATGTCTAACCCAAACCTCCCCCGTCTCATTTTAAAACCATTCCCCCTTGTCCTATCGCTATCAACCCATGTCATTCCCCCTCCTGTTTACACCCTCCCTTCCACCACTGGAAGGCCACCATGAGGTCTCCCTGGAGCCTTCTCTTCTCAAGCTGAACAAGCCCAGTTCCCCCAGCCTTTCTTCAGAGGAGAAGAAAGCCCTGTGGTCATCTTAGTGGCCCTCCTCTGGACCCGTTCCAAGGGCTCTGCGTCTTTCTTATGCTGGGGGCCCCAGGCCCTTCACAAGCCCTTCATCAGCCTTGTAGCCCTTCTTTGGACCTGCTCCAGTACCTCGGTTTCCCTTCTGTACCGAGGTGCCCAAAACTGATCACAGCACTCGAGGTGAGCCTCACCAGCACTGAGTACGGGCAGGACGTCTTCCCCAGTGCTGCTCACCACACCATTCCTGATCCAAGCCAGGATGCCATGGGCCGCCTGGCCACCTGGGCACACTGCTGGCTCGTATTCAGCTGACTGTCCAAGTGCACACCAAGGTCACTTTCCATCAGGCAGCTTTCCAGCCACTCCTCCCCAAGCCTGTAGGGTGCCTGGGCTTCTTGTGACCAAAATGCAGGACCCAACACTTGGCCCTGTTGAAACTCATACAGTTTACCGTGGCCCAGCCAGCCAGCCTTTGCACGTCCCTCTGTAGTCCTTTCTCCCCTCCGGCTGATCAACACTCCCTCCCAGCTGGGAGGGAGCTGTAGGACGCTGATGGGGCTCTCAAGGTAGAGGGGGGGGTTGGGATGGCGCCAAGTTGCATGGTTACAGTGACAGAGTGACAGTGTCATCTTCAGGGACAGGAGGTTGTTCCAGTGGTGGCACCGCTGACGGTTGGCCTGGTGTCACCCCGTGGCCCTGGGAGGGAGTTGTTTCCCCCGGTGGGGGCTTTACACAGGGGTTTGGCGGGAACCATCCACCTTCTGAGGGAAGCTGGGAAAAAAAATACAATCAAATCACGTGGCATTTATTTTAGTAGAACAGCAAGTTTTGGGTGGTCCCGTGGGGACAAAGCAGAGTGAGGACGTGCCACTATGTGGGGGTTGTCCTCAAAATTCCCATTTGAGACCTCTGGAGGACTCCATGAGCTCCTGGGGCCCCCCTGGCTCATCTCCAGAACCCTTGCAGAAGACAACAGGACCCTTTGAACCCAGCTGAGGACCCCTTGGATCCTACACGTCCTCTCTGTGACATCGCCAGCGCCTTCTGAATGAATGCAAGGATACCGGGGACCCAAGACCCTTCAGGGACATCTCCAGGTCCTTCTGGATGACTCCCGTGCCAGACAGGGGGGGTTGTGGGGGGCAGAAAAGGGTTAGCGGGGCTTCCATGGGGTGGAAGGAAAGTCTGGGGGTGGAAAGGGGGGTTGAGGAGAATCTAGGGGGGAAGGTGTGAGCGGGGCTTCTGTGGGGTGGAAAAGGGGTCTGAGGTGGAGGGAGGGGTGAAAGGGAGAAACTGGGGGGGTGCTGGGGGGCTTCTATGGGTGGAAAGAGGGTCTGGGGGCAGAGAGAAGGAGTTGTGGGGTGGAAAAAGAGGGAAAAGAGGCTTCTGTGGATGTGAAGGGAAACTGGGGTTGTGGGGGGCATTGTGGAGGGGAACGTAGGGAGTTGAGAGGGGGGTAGGGGGGAATGGGGCTTCTGTAGGGCAGCAAGGGGGGTCTGGGAGTGGACGGGGGTTGTGAGGGGGGAGAAATGGGATGAATGTGGTCTCTACTGGGAGGAAAGGGGGTCTGGGGATGAAGAGGGGGTTGGCAGGAGGAAGCTGGGGGGCTGTGAGGGGCTTCTATGGGGGTGGAAAGGGGTTGTGGGGGGCTGAGAGAAGGAGTTGTGGGGGGGAAAAGGGTGAGCAGGGCTTCCATGGGGTGGAAAGGGGGTCTGGAGGTAGAGGGGGACATTGTGTAGGGGAGCTGAGAAGGGGGAAAGGGGACTTCTATGGGGTGGAAGGGTGTCTGGGGGGGGATCTTGGTGGATTTCGTAGGGGGAAGGGAAGAGTGAGGTCAAATTGTTGGAAATATCCAAATACTTTATGAGAACGGTATCTCTCTCTTCCTGGACACCTGCTCATCCTTGGACAGAGATAAGTTGGGTAGGAGGATGGAGAGGACTATGCTGCATCCCTCCATTGCTGGAGGGCCGGCAACAGCCCTGGGGCATAAAAACACAGCCAGAGAGAATAGTACTGGGCCCCGGGGCCGGTAGGAAAAGGGTTGGCGGGGCCAAATAATTTATCAGAACGGTATCTCGGAAAAAGCAGATTTTCTTCGCAATTGCAATGGCGGGCCTCCTGCAAGCAGGAGAGCACACAGAAAACAGCCTTACGTCTTTGATGCCCTATTACTCGACGCTTATCTCTTTCTCCCCTGGTTCCTCATTGGCTGAGGACTTCAGGTTCACAGTCTTCCCGGCACTCAACTAACCAGAAATTGTTGTTAACTAAGCACGTATTGCTAAATAATTAACTTCTCACACTTGGTCACTCAATACTAGATCATTGCTTCTGGACATCTGCTCGTCCTTGCACAGAGATAAGCCTGGAAGGAGGAGAGAGGGGAGTATCTTGATGCCTGCCTGTTGCATCCCAACCTATCCCCAGAGCGAGGCAATCCAACCTTGTGTAGAGGGCCATGGCTTCTTTGATGTTTGTTAAGTCTGTTCTCCTTTTACTGCGGGCCTCTTGTCTAAACAGGATAGCCCTACAGCCAGGGGCTGAAACCACAGTCACAGCCAGGCAGTCTGGCATCGGCCCCAAAGCCTAAAGCCACAGCCCGAGAGGCTGGTGCTGGACCCGGGGCCTGAAGCCCCAGCCCAAGAGGCCTGCGCGCTCCCTGGCGCCTAAAGCCACTGCCAGAGAGGCCAGCACCGGCCCTGGGACCTACAGCCACACACTCAGCCCAAGAGACCGGCACGGGCCCCAGAGCCTGAAGCTCTAATCAGGAAGGTCAGCAGTGGCCTGAGTGAAGGCAGAGACCCTAGGATGGTCCTTGTACAGGAGGGACCCCTGTACCGGTACAGGCGGGGTCCCCTGCTCAAAAATTAAAGACAGGAGGAACACTTACTTCAGAGGCGGAGTCTGGGGAGTGGTTTACAAGGAATAGGCAGGACCTGGAGGAGTTTGGTAGAAAGGGGGCAAGGCTTCTGCTTATCAATAGCACACTGCAAAGGAGGAAGCTCCTGGAATTGCAGGTCTGAAGCCTTCAGATGAGAAACCAGACCAATCACCACAAAGGAAATGATATTCAAAACGACTTGACTGTACTCTGCACATGTCCAAGAAGGAGTGAAAAACAAGAAGACATTCACAGAATTAGTTAGCAAGGGCCCAAAGGCCTGAAACTGTAGGCACAGCACAAGAGAGGCTGGCACCGTCCCTGGGGCCTAAAGCTGTCACCGCAGCCAGAGAGACCGGCACTGGTCCCAGGGCCTGAAGCCACAGCCACAGCCCAGAAGGGCAGCCCCGGCCCTGGGGCCTGAAGCCACAGCCCAAAAGGGCAGAACCAGTCCTGGGACGTGAAGCCACAGCCCAAGAGGCTGGCACCAGCTTTGGGGCCTAAAGCCACAGCCACAGCACAAGAGGCCAGCACCAGCTCCGGGCCTAAGTCCACAGCCAGAGAGGCCGGCACTGGCCCAGGGCCTAAAGCCATAGTCCGGGAGGCCAACATCGGCCCTGGGGCGTAAAGCCTCAACCAGAGAGGCATACAGGTGTGCATTCCTATTGGTTTCTACTGATTCCTATGGGACTCCATTGAGCACTACGAGGCCGTGCTGGTCCTTACTGCTTTTTATGGGTCAATAGTGGTTTGCGCTCCTACGGCTTCCGATGGGTGTCTACTGACCACTATGAGTCCATCCTGGTCTTTCCTGGCCCATACTGGTGTGCACGCCTGGATCCTACTAGTTCCTCTGGGACTCCATTGACAATATGAGGCCGTATTGGTCATTACTGGTTTTTATTGGGCTGCACAAGAGTCATCCTCGCTTCCCTGTTATTTTACTTTGGTTAACCCCATTGGGTGAGCCTGGTGTTGGTTTCCTGAAGTTTGGATCTGGGAGGCGTCCATTTCCTTTGCTTATGATGAAGGCACGGAAGCGATGCGGGCACACACTAAGGTCACAAGTGTTGCAGGGGTGGGAGCGTTTGTGCCACAGCTGGTGAGCAGAGCTGGTGCTCTGGTGGGCGTGCGGCACGCGGGGACTGAGCTCTGGGCCCTCCTTGGAACAGATCACCCTGTGAGAGCCTGTCCGAAGCACCACTGTGGCGTGTGCGCGAGCTGGGCACAGCTTGGGCTGAGCAGGCCGAGCAGGTGAGCTGGGTTTGGTGCTGGGGGGTTGCCAGGAGCTGTCTCACAAGAAAAGCTGGGCTGGGGAGGAGTTCCCAGCTCAAAGGGTGCCCTTCTGACTGGCTGTTTCCAGGGGACGGGGGTTCTTGTTGAGATTCCATCCCACTTTTCGATGAGGATGATAAATTGTCATTCCTCCCCTGGAAATCCGCTGCCGGGCCCCCGCCTTCATGTCAGACATTGAAAAGGAAGGAGAGCGCAGACTTCACAGAGCGCAACTTGCGCCTCACTGCCCCACGGATGGCCGGGCTAGGCGGCCGCGATGGAGTCACCACAGCGACACAGAGGAGCAATGCCGGGTAATGGATGGAGCTTTCTGACAAGGAATCGGCTCGTTCCAGGCAAAGCCGGGCAACTTTCGAAACAACAAATCATAACCGTTACGGGTAGAGGGTACTTTGGAACAGTTGTGATTTCCGCGCCAACTGCCTGAAGATCAATTTAGGCAACGGCTACTAAAGAGAAATGAGGAACGCAATCCTGAGAGGAAAGAAAAGAAGAGAGAGAAAACAGAGAGGTGCCAGCACTCCCACTCGGGGCGGGCAGCAGGCCGCTGTCCTGCGTCATAATGGGCCACGGCCAGCACTGGCCACGCTGTCACCGCGTCGCCACGGCAACGTTTGTGACACGGCCACCCGGGAGGGGTATAAAGGCGGTGCACGGTGGTGGGTCCTGCACCCTGAAGGAGCATCTGGACGAGAGCAGACGCATCTGAAGGGATGAGCTCCGGCATGGCTGGCGCCAACACGGAGCAACCCGCTGGCACAAGGCGGAACAGGACGAGCGAGGCCGGCCCCGCAGCGAGGCGTGCCTCCAGAGCGACAGACACCAACACCGAAGGTACACGGGTCCACAGCCACCACAGGAGCGCTGCTGCAGCCCATCTTGGCGCTGAGCGGGAGAGACCCAGCACGGGGACCAGCTCGGGGCTGTCTCCGTGTGGGGCTGGGGACTGCAACGACACTTTCCGTCTGCCACCTCCCTCCCGGCCCGAGGCAGTAGGAGCGCCGGGAAGCGGCAGATGCAGAGTGTGACCTGCTTTTCCTCTGCCCTCCAGAGCGAGTTGCCGTCTGGGATGCGGTGGCCGCCTACGTACAGGAGCACCTCCTGGTGCAGAAGGTGTGTTGGCTGTCGTCTTCCTCCTCTCCCTGTCCAGCTCAGCCTGCAGTTCCTCTGACTCTTCCCCTCCACACAAAGCAGGAAGCTCAGCCCAAATTGCTCTGCTGTGCATAGCGTGGGCTTCCTGCAAAGGCAGCATCGCTTGTGCTAGGCGGGCTCCGAGCTCAGGGCCGAGCCCAGCCTCGGGAAGCCTCTGGATTCCACCAGGCTGCTTCCGCCCTGACTGCTGTGCTGCATTTGGGAGGGCAAGGGGAGGGAGAGGACTGTGCAGCTCCTTCCCAAAGCCTCTCCCGCTGCCCTGCCCGCTGGTGCCTCTGAGCAGCGGGAGAGGGCTTCTGAGCTCTGTCCCTACGTGGGACCCCCTCCAGCTCTTCCTCCAGCCGGCCCATAACCCTGCAGCCCGTGCTTTCTCTTCCACTCGCAGGGGGTCTGGATTCCCACCTTCGGCTCATTTGACACCATCTCTAAAGACATCAGGACTGCGGACGGGACCGTGACTCTGCAGTGGCCCGTGTTTCAGCTGGCCAGGAACCTCAGAGCCATGCACCACCTCGGGTCCGACAAGGACTCCCTGCCAGGTAGGAGCGGGATTGAACCCTTGCAGGCTTCACGGACGGGGCAAAGAAGGCCACCGCCTCCCTTCTCAGAAGGAGACCTCCCTCCCTCTCCGAGGTGGGGGCCGTGCTGGCTGATGGCCGCAAGAAGCACTTGTAGGGAAGCAAGCAAGCGCCTGTGGAAAAGCGACTGCAGGATCAACTCTGTCCCTCGCATTTTTCAGCCCATAGGGAGGTGGAGACCCTGAAATACAGCGAGGTGGCTGCCGCTGCCTCTGTGACCTGGCAGAGAGGGAAGACCTGCATCCAAAGCACCGTGTCCCTCCTCTCCAACTGCCTCAAGAATGGGGAGAACGTTGCCTTTGTCCTGAAAGACATAGGAGTGCTCCTCTTTGAAGGCATGAGCTTTGGAATTAAATACTATTACGACTTCCTTGAGAAGCTCTCCGGGAAGGAGAAATTCAGAAAAGTTGTTTTCAAGGTGAGCTGGAGGTTTCTCCATGGCCCGGGCAGTCCCGTGACCCTTGCTCTGACTGCACATGGCCCACCAGGACCTGGCCAGCTGCTTGGGCTGTGCAGGGGCTGCGGTGGTGTCAGCTCCCCCTGCCTTGGGCTCCTCCAGTCCTGAGGGCCTCAGCCATCAGAAGGATGTCCCACAACCTCCCTGTTCCTCCCCTGCAGGCCCCCTGGCTGCTGGACACGCTGGTGTCCCGGGTGGCACCGGTGGCCTCCCTGACGCACTCTGGCCGCCTCGTCGTCTTCCCCATGTGAGTATGTTTGTGGCTGCAGCCGCTGCTTGATGCAGCTGCTCAGCTCTCATTCTGTAGTGCTTGTTCCTTGTGTCCATGGCTGTCCTGCCCGTGACGATATGGCACAGAATCACAGAATCATTTGAGCCTGAAGCAACCCTGAAAGGGCACCTAGTCCCACGATCCTGCAAGGAACAGGGACACCTACCGCCAGATGAGGTTGCTCTGAGCCTGGTGCAGCCTGACCTCAAACGACCGTCGGGGCAGCCACCACCTCTCTGGGCAAGACGTTCCGGTGCCTCAACACCCTCCTGCCAAAAACTTCTTCCGTACATCCAATCTAAATCCTCCCTCTTTCCCTTTGAAACTGTTTCCCCTTGCCCTACCCCAAGGGACCCTGCTAAGGACTCCAGAAAGTAGTGGCCTTAACGCAGCAGGAAAATGTGCTGTGAGCAGACATCACAGCCAGCAAAAAGGATTGGCGGAGCACTGCATCACGCCGGTGTCTGCTCTTTCTGCACAGGTTTCAGAAGCAGGTTGCACCCAAACCACCGCCCAGGATATTCCGCAAGGCCTCCGGAGATCTCCATGGTGAGGGGAAGCAAAAGAAAGAAGGGGCTTTGCCACCTCTTGTCCAGGGCAAGAAAGGTAAAGCAGCTGCCAGCTCCTTCCCATGGCACGTGCAACCACCGTGTGACGGGAAATCCCTGAGCGCCCCTTGTCACTGAGCCAAAGGCTTCAGGTGAATGTCTTCTGCCTTCCCGATTGCAGTGAGGTTTGCTGAAGTGCCAACGTACATCAGACGCTTCAGCG
Organism: Gallus gallus; assembly: GCF_016699485.2. Lineage (NCBI taxonomy): Eukaryota > Metazoa > Chordata > Aves > Galliformes > Phasianidae > Gallus > Gallus gallus. The sequence continues at coordinate 2,957,813 of NC_052565.1, read as the reverse complement.
TTGCAAGTACTGCTGGACAAAGCTCAAGAAGCAGAAGAAGCTTACAGCAGGAGAGCTTTTCGTCCAGGTGAGGCTGGAGGCTCTGGGCTGGGATCAGCTCACAGGGCTGGCCCCTGTCCGGATCTCAGGAGCGCCACGGGGCAGCTGGTGAGCTGTCTGTGGGGAAGGCCGTGTTGCAGCCAAGGGTCCTGGCTCAGGGTTGCAGGATGCGGCCCCAAAGCCATCACCCACTCAAGCAGACCCCTCTTGCTCTGTCTTTTCAGTCCGCTGCCAGCGATCCTGAGAACGTCTGAAGCCCGCGAGCAGCCGGTGACCTGGCAGCCGCAGGGCCAGGCAGGAAACGAAGGCCAAGAACACCTGGGCCAAACAACGGGAAAAAAACATGTCCGGTTCCGCGGAGATGAACAAGGAGCGGGAGAGGACCGTGAGGCTGGAGCGGCGGCCATGTGGAAAGCAAAGGCCTCGCACTCTCAGGTTGCCGGGAGGCAGGTGGCATCTCGCATCAAAGACAGGAGATGTTCATTAAGAGCTGAGTCCAGCCTGTCCAGGGATACCAAAGGCCACGCATCCCGGCCGCCGTTACTGCATCGTGACTCTGTGAAACTACTCAGGCAGAGGCAGATGGCCAAGAAGGACAGGCCGGCGCAGGCAGAACCTCAGGAGACGGCGGCATCACCGTCTCACCGTGAGTGCAGCCTGCCTGAGGAGCCCTCCACCTGCAGATCTGGTTTGCTGCCACCCACACGCAACAGACCAGAGTCTCCCAGGAGTCCGCCTCCAAGGACCACAGCCCCACGCCGCAGGCCGCCAACACCCTACCCGTTTCTGCCACGTGACTCTGTCAAACTACTCAGGCAGAGGCAGATGGCCACGAAGGACAGGCCGGCACAGGCAGAACCTCAGGAGACGGCGGCATCACCGTCTCACCGTGAGTGCAGCCTGCCTGAGGAGCCCTCCACCAGCCGATCTGGTTTGCTGCCACCCATACGCAACAGACCAGAGTCTCCCAAGACTCCGCCTCCAAAGTCCAAAGCCCCGCGCCGCAGGCCGCCAACACCCTACCCACGCTGAGCAGGGCATGGGGTGCCCGGGACAGACAGAGCTGCCCCTGAGCCTGCAAAACTCCATCTGCACCATTCCTGGGTGCCAGCTCCCTGTAGAAAAGCAGAGGTAGAGGGACAGTGGGGACTGGGCTGGATTCAAGAAAGAACATTCACGCTAGAAGCTGCGGAACAAGATAGATAAACGGCATGAGAAAGGAATGCTGAGAACAAAGGATGCCTCCAGGAGACAAAAACAAGAGTCATGCGAGAAGCACGATCACCGCATGATAACGACCCCGGGTGGAGGAAGAGCACGTGGCTACGAACAACTCGTGACACCGATGGATAAGCTCCTGCATGCACGCTTAAGGAGTCGACCAGGGGTGACTGTGTCAAATGATTTTTTGACATGGAAAGGGGGGTGGGAAAATGGGAAAGAGAGAACTTGGGGATGTTTGAACCTGCAATAAACAATTTGGATCATTCACACCTGAGTCCGTGCCTTCAGATGCCGAAGGGACTCTTCCAAGACCCCGTGGCCCTGGGCGCATATGATGGCTGTATTTCATGGAATCATCCCAGAACCATGGAATGGCCTGGGTTGAAAAGGACCCCTAAGATCATCTGGTTCCAACCTCCCTGCCGTGGGCAGGGTGGCCAACCACTAGACCAGGCTGCCCAGAGCCACATCCAGCCTGGCCTTCAATGCCTCCGGGGATGGGGCGTCCACAGCCTCTCTGGGCAAGTTGTTCCGGTGCGTCACCACCTTCTGAGTGAAAAACTTCCTCCTCATGTCTAACCCAAACCTCCCCCGTCTCATTTTAAAACCATTCCCCCTTGTCCTATCGCTATCAACCCATGTCATTCCCCCTCCTGTTTACACCCTCCCTTCCACCACTGGAAGGCCACCATGAGGTCTCCCTGGAGCCTTCTCTTCTCCAAGCTGAACAAGCCCAGTTCCCCCAGCCTTTCTTCAGAGGAGAAGAAAGCCCTGTGGTCATCTTAGTGGCCCTCCTCTGGACCCGTTCCAAGGGCTCTGCGTCTTTCTTATGCTGGGGGCCCCAGGCCCTTCACAAGCCCTTCATCAGCCTTGTAGCCCTTCTTTGGACCTGCTCCAGTACCTCGGTTTCCCTTCTGTACCGAGGTGCCCAAAACTGATCACAGCACTCGAGGTGAGGCCTCACCAGCACTGAGTACAGGGGCAGGACGTCTTCCCCAGTGCTGCTCACCACACCATTCCTGATCCAAGCCAGGATGCCATGGGCCGCCTTGGCCACCTGGGCACACTGCTGGCTCGTATTCAGCTGACTGTCCAAGTGCACACCAAGGTCACTTTCCATCAGGCAGCTTTCCAGCCACTCCTCCCCAAGCCTGTAGGGTTGCCTGGGCTTCTTGTGACCAAAATGCAGGACCCAACACTTGGCCCTGTTGAAACTCATACAGTTTACCGTGGCCCAGCCAGCCAGCCTTTGCACGTCCCTCTGTAGTGCCTTTCTCCCCTCCGGCTGATCAACACTCCCTCCCAGCTTGGGAGGGAGCTGTAGGACGCTGATGGGGCTCTCAAGGTAGACGGGGGTTGGGATGGCGCCAAGTTGCATGGTTACAGTGACAGAGTGACAGTGTAATCTTCAGGGACAGGAGGTTGTTCCAGTGGTGGCACCGCTGACGGTTGGCCTGGTGTCACCCGGTGGCCCTGGGGGGAGTTGTTTCCCCCGGGTGGGGCTTTACACGGGGGTTTGGCGGGAACCATCCACTTCTGAAGGGAAGCTGGGAAAAAAAATACAATGAAATCAACGTGGCGTTTATTTTAGTAGAAACAGAAGGTTTTGGGGGTGGTCCCGTGGGGACAAAGCAGAGTGAGGACGTGCCACTATGTGGGGTTGTCCTCAAAATTCCCATCTGAGACCTCTGGAGGACTCCAGGAGCTCCTGGGGCCCCCCTGGCTCATCTCCAGACCCTTGCAGAAGACAACAGGACCCTTTGAACCCAGCTGAGGACCCCTTGGATCCTACACGTCCTCTCTGTGACATCGCCAGCGCCTTCTGAATGAATGCAAGGATACCGGGGACCCAAGACCGTTCAGGGACATCTCCAGGTCCTTCTGGATGACTCCCGTGCCAGACAGGGGGTGTTGTGGGGGGCAGAAAAGGGTTAGCGGGGCTTCCATGGGGTGGAAGGAAAGTCTGGGGGTGGAAAGGGGGGTTGAGGAGAATCTAGGGGGGAAGGTGTGAGCGGGGCTTCTGTGGGGTGGAAAAGGGGTCTGGAGGTGGAGGGAGGGGTGAAAGGGAGAAACTGGGGGGGGTGCTGGGGGGCTTCTATGGGGTGGAAAGAGGGTCTGGGGCAGAGAGAAGGAGTTGTGGGGTGGAAAAAGAGGGAAAAGAGGCTTCTGTGGATGTGAAGGGAAACTGGGGTGGTGGGGGGCATTGTGGAGGGGAACGTAGGGAGTTGAGAGGGGGGTAGGGGGGAATGGGGCTTCTGTAGGGCAGCAAGGGGGGGTCTGGGAGTGGACGGGGGTTGTGAGGGGGGAGAAATGGGATGAATGTGGTCTCTACTGGGAGGAAAGGGGGTCTGGGGATGGAGAGGGGGGTGGCAGGAGGAAGCTGGGGGGCTGTGAGGGGCTTCTATGGGGGTGGAAAGGGGTTGTGGGGGCTGAGAGAAGGAGTTGTGGGGGGGAAAAGGGGTGAGCAGGGCTTCCATGGGGTGGAAAGGGGGTCTGGAGGTAGAGGGGGACATTGTGTAGGGGAGCTGAGAAGGGGGAAAGGGGACTTCTATGGGGTGGAAAGGGTGTCTGGGGGGGGATCTTGGTGGATTTCGTAGGGGGAAGGGAAGAGTGAGGTCAAATTGTTGGAAATATCCAAATACTTTATGAGAACGGTATCTCTCTCTTCCTGGACACCTGCTCATCCTTGGACAGAGATAAGTTGGGTAGGAGGATGGAGAGGACTATGCTGCATCCCTCCATTGCTGGAGGCCGGCAACAGCCCTGGGGCATAAAAACACAGCCAGAGAGAATAGTACTGGCCCCGGGGCCGGTAGGAAAAGGGTTGGCGGGGCCAAATAATTTATCAGAACGGTATCTCGGAAAAAGCAGATTTTCTTCGCAATTGCAATGGCGGGCCTCCTGCAAGCAGGAGAGCACACAGAAAACAGCCTTACGTCTTTGATGCCCTATTACTCGACGCTTATCTCTTTCTCCCCTGGTTCCTCATTGGCTGAGGACTTCAGGTTCACAGTCTTCCCGGCACTCAACTAACCAGAAATTGTTGTTAACTAAGCACGTATTGCTAAATAATTAACTTCTCACACTTGGTCACTCAATACTAGATCATTGCTTCTGGACATCTGCTCGTCCTTGCACAGAGATAAGCCTGGAAGGAGGAGAGAGGGGAGTATCTTGATGCCTGCCTGTTGCATCCCAACCTATCCCCAGAGCGAGGCAATCCAACCTTGTGTAGAGGCCATGGCTTCTTTGATGTTTGTTAAGTCTGTTCTCCTTTTACTGCGGGCCTCTTGTCTAAACAGGATAGCCCTACAGCCAGGGGCTGAAACCACAGTCACAGCCAGGCAGTCTGGCATCGGCCCCAAAGCCTAAAGCCACAGCCCGAGAGGCTGGTGCTGGACCCGGGGCCTGAAGCCCCAGCCCAAGAGGCCTGCGCGCTCCCTGGCGCCTAAAGCCACTGCCAGAGAGGCCAGCACCGGCCCTGGGACCTACAGCCACACACTCAGCCCAAGAGACCGGCACGGGCCCCAGAGCCTGAAGCTCTAATCAGGAAGGTCAGCAGTGGCCTGAGTGAAGGCAGAGACCCTAGGATGGTCCTTGTACAGGAGGGACCCCTGTACCGGTACAGGGGGGGGTCCCCTGCTCAAAAATTAAAGACAGGAGGAACACTTACTTCAGAGGCGGAGTCTGGGGAGTGGTTTACAAGGAATAGGCAGGACCTGGGAGGAGTTTGGTAGAAAGGGGGCAAGGCTTCTGCTTATCAATAGCACACTGCAAAGGAGGAAGCTCCTGGAATTGCAGGTCTGAAGCCTTCAGATGAGAAACCAGACCAATCACCACAAAGGAAATGATATTCAAAACGACTTGACTGTACTCTGCACATGTCCAAGAAGGAGTGAAAAACAAGAAGACATTCACAGAATTAGTTAGCAAGGGCCCAAGGGCCTGAAACTGTAGGCACAGCACAAGAGAGGCTGGCACCGTCCCTGGGGCCTAAAGCTGTCACCGCAGCCAGAGAGACCGGCACTGGTCCCAGGGCCTGAAGCCACAGCCACAGCCCAGAAGGGCAGCCCCGGCCCTGGGGCCTGAAGCCACAGCCCAAAAGGGCAGAACCAGTCCTGGGACGTGAAGCCACAGCCCAAGAGGCTGGCACCAGCTTTGGGGCCTGAAGCCACAGCCCAAGAGGCTGGCACCAGCTTTGGGGCCTAAAGCCACAGCCACAGCACAAGAGGCCAGCACCAGCTCCGGGCCTAAGTCCACAGCCGGAGAGGCCGGCACTGGCCCAGGGCCTAAAGCCATAGTCCGGGAGGCCAACATCGGCCCTGGGGCGTAAAGCCTCAACCAGAGAGGCATACAGGTGTGCATTCCTATTGGTTTCTACTGATTCCTATGGGACTCCATTGAGCACTACAAGGCCGTGCTGGTCCTTACTACTTTATATGGGTCAATAGTGGTTTGCGCTCCTACGGCTTCCGATGGGTGTCTACTGACCACTATGAGTCCATCCTGGTCTTTCCTGGCCCATACTGGTGTGCACGCCTGGATCCTACTAGTTCCTCTGGGACTCCATTGACCACGATGAGGCCGTATTGGTCATTACTGGTTTTTATTGGGCTGCACAAGAGTCATCCTCGCTTCCCTGTTATTTTACTTTGGTTAACCCCATTGGGTGAGCCTGGTGTTGGTTTCCTAAAGTTTGGATCTGGGAGGCGTCCATTTCCTTTGCTTATGATGAAGGCACAGAAGCGATGCGGGCGCACACTAAGGTCACAAGTGTTGCAGGGGTGGGAGCGTTTGTGCCACAGCTGGTGAGCAGAGCTGGTGCTCTGGTGGGCGTGCTGCACGCGGGGACTGAGCTCTGGGCCCTCCTTGGAACAGATCACCCTGTGAGAGCCTGTCCGAAGCACCACTGTGGCGTGTGCGCGAGCTGGGCACAGCTTGGGCTGAGCAGGCCGAGCAGGTGAGCTGGGTTTGGTGCTGGGGGGTTGCCAGGAGCTGTCTCACAAGAAAAGCTGGGCTGGGGAGGAGTTCCCAGCTCAAAGGGTGCCCTTCTGACTGGCTGTTTCCAGGGGACGGGGGTTCTTGTTGAGATTCCATCCCACTTTTCGATGAGGATGATAAAATGTCATTCCTCCCCTGGAAATCCGCTGCCGGGCCCCCGCCTTCATGTCAGACATTGAAAAGGAAGGAGAGCGCAGACTTCACAGAGCGCAACTTGCGCCTCACTGCCCCACGGATGGCCGGGCTAGGCGGCCGCGATGGAGTCACCACAGCGACACAGAGGAGCAATGCCGGGTAATGGATGGAGCTTTCTGACAAGGAATCGGCTCGTTCCAGGCAAAGCCGGGCAACTTTCGAAACAACAAATCATAACCGTTACGGGTAGAGGGTACTTTGGAACAGTTGTGATTTCCGCGCCAACTGCCTGAAGATCAATTTAGGCAACGGCTACTAAAGAGAAATGAGGAACGCAATCCTGAGAGGAAAGAAAAGAAGAGAGAGAAAACAGAGAGGTGCCAGCACTCCCACTCGGGGCGGGCAGCAGGCTGCTGTCTTGCGTCATAATGGGCCACGGCCAGCACTGGCCACGCTGTCACCGCGTTGCCACGGCAACGTTTGTGACACGGCCACCCGGGAGGGGTATAAAGGCGGTGCACGGTGGTGGGTCCTGCACCCTGAAGGAGCATCTGGACGAGAGCAGACGCATCTGAAGGGATGAGCTCCGGCATGGCTGGCGCCAACACGGAGCAACCCGTTGGCACAAGGCGGAACAGGACGAGCGAGGCCGGCCCCGCAGCGAGGCGTGCCTCCAGAGCGACAGACACCAACACCGAAGGTACACGGGTCCACAGCCACCACAGGAGCGCTGCTGCAGCCCATCTTGGCGCTGAGCGGGAGAGACCCAGCACGGGGACCAGCTCGGGGCTGTCTCCGTGTGGGGCTGGGGACTGCAACGACACTTTCCGTCTGCCACCTCCCTCCCGGCCCGAGGCAGTAGGAGCGCCGGGAAGCGGCAGATGCAGAGTGTGACCCGCTTTTCCTCTGCCCTCCAGAGCGAGTTGCCGTCTGGGATGCGGTGGCCGCCTACGTACAGGAGCACCTCCTGGTGCAGAAGGTGTGTTGGCTGTCGTCTTCCTCCTCTCCCTGTCCAGCTCAGCCTGCAGTTCCTCTGACTCTTCCCCTCCACACAAAGCAGGAAGCTCAGCCCAAATTGCTCTGCTGTGCATAGCGTGGGCTTCCTGCAAAGGCAGCATCGCTTGTGCTAGGCGGGCTCCGAGCTCAGGGCCGAGCCCAGCCTCGGGAAGCCTCTGGATTCCACCAGGCTGCTTCCGCCCTGACTGCTGTGCTGCATTTGGGAGGGCAAGGGGAGGGAGAGGACTGTGCAGCTCCTTCCCAAAGCCTCTCCCGCTGCCCTGCCCGCTGGTGCCTCTGAGCAGCGGGAGAGGGCTTCTGAGCTCTGTCCCTACGTGGGACCCCCTCCAGCTCTTCCTCCAGCCGGCCCATAACCCTGCAGCCCGTGCTTTCTCTTCCACTCGCAGGGGGTCTGGATTCCCACCTTCGGCTCATTCGACACCATCTCTAAAGACATCAGGACTGCGGACGGGACCGTGACTCTGCGGTGGCCCGTGTTTCAGCTGGCCAGGAACCTCAGAGCCATGCACCACCTCGGGTCCGACAAGGACTCCCTGCCAGGTAGGAGCGGGATTGAACCCTTGCAGGCTTCACGGACGGGGCAAAGAAGGCCACCGCCTCCCTTCTCAGAAGGAGACCTCCCTCCCCCTCCGAGGTGGGGGCCGTGCTGGCTGATGGCCGCAAGAAGCACTTGTAGGGAAGCAAGCAAGCGCCTGTGGAAAAGCGACTGCAGGATCAACTCTGTCCCTCGCATTTTTCAGCCCATAGGGAGGTGGAGACCCTGAAATACAGCGAGGTGGCTGCCGCTGCCTCTGTGACCTGGCAGAGAGGGAAGACCTGCATCCAAAGCACCGTGTCCCTCCTCTCCAACTGCCTCAAGAATGGGGAGAACGTTGCCTTTGTCCTGAAAGACATAGGAGTGCTCCTCTTTGAAGGCATGAGCTTTGGAATTAAATACTATTACGACTTCCTTGAGAAGCTCTCCGGGAAGGAGAAATTCAGAAAAGTTGTTTTCAAGGTGAGCTGGAGGTTTCTCCATGGCCCGGGCAGTCCCGTGACCCTTGCTCTGACTGCACATGGCCCACCAGGACCTGGCCAGCTGCTTGGGCTGTGCAGGTGCTGCGCTGGTGTCAGCTCTCCCTGCCTTGGGCTCCTCCAGTCCTGAGGGCCTCAGCCATCAGAAGGATGTCCCACAACCTCCCTGTTTCTCCCCTGCAGGCCCCCTGGCTGCTGGACACGCTGGTGTCCCGGGTGGCACCGGTGGCCTCCCTGACGCACTCTGGCCGCCTCGTCGTCTTCCCCATGTGAGTATGTTTGTGGCTGCAGCCGCTGCTTGATGCAGCTGCTCAGCTCTCATTCTGTAGTGCTTGTTCCTTGTGTCCATGGCTGTCCTGCCCGTGACGATATGGCACAGAATCACAGAATCATTTGAGCCGGAAGCAACCCTGAAAGGGCACCTAGTCCCACGATCCTGCAAGGAACAGGGACACCTACCGCCAGATGAGGTTGCTCTGAGCCTGGTGCAGCCTGACCTCAAACGACTGTCGGGGCAGCCACCACCTCTCTGGGCAAGACGTTCCGGTGCCTCACCACCCTCCTGCCAAAAACTTCTTCCGTACATCCAATCTAAATCCTCCCTCTTTCCCTTTGAAACTGTTTCCCCTTGCCCTACCCCAAGGGACCCTGCTAAGGACTCCAGAAAGTAGTGGCCTTAACGCAGCAGGAAAATGTGCTGTGAGCAGACATCACGGCCAGCAAAAAGGATTGGCGGAGCACTGCGTCACGCCGGTGTCTGCTCTTTCTGCACAGGTTTCAGAAGCAGGTTGCACCCAAACCACCGCCCAGGATATTCCGCAAGGCCTCCGGAGATCTCCATGGTGAGGGGAAGCAAAAGAAAGAAGGGGCTTTGCCACCTCTTGTCCAGGGCAAGAAAGGTAAAGCAGCTGCCAGCTCCTTCCCATGGCACGTGCAACCACCGTGTGACGGGAAATCCCTCAGCGCCCCTTGTCACTGAGCCAAAGGCTTCAGGTGAATGTCTTCTGCCTTCCCGATTGCAGTGAGGTTTGCTGAAGTGCCAACGTACATCAGACGCTTCAGCGTTGCAAGTACTGCTGGACAAAGCTCAAGAAGCAGAAGAAGCTTACAGCAGGAGAGCTTTTCGTCCAGGTGAGGCTGGAGGCTCTGGGCTGGGATCAGCTCACAGGGCTGGCCCCTGTCCGGATCTCAGGAGCGCCACGGGGCAGCCGGTGAGCTGTCTGTGGGGAAGGCCGTGTTGCAGCCAAGGGTCCTGGCTCAGGGTTGCCGGATGCGGCCCCAAAGCCATCACCCACTCAAGCAGACCCCTCTTGCTCTGTCTTTTCAGTCCGCTGCCAGCGATCCTGAGAACGTCTGAAGCCCGCGAGCAGCCGGTGACCTGGCAGCCGCAGGGCCAGGCAGGAAACGAAGGCCAAGAACACCTGGGCCAAACAACGGGAAAAAAACATGTCCGGTTCCGCGGAGATGAACAAGGAGCGGGAGAGGACCGTGAGGCTGGAGCGGCGGCCATGTGGAAAGCAAAGGCCTCGCACTCTCAGGTTGCCGGGAGGCAGGTGGCATCTCGCATCAAAGACAGGAGATGTTCATTAAGAGCTGAGTCCAGCCTGTCCAGGGATACCAAAGGCCACGCATTCCGGCCGCCGTTACTGCATCGTGACTCTGTGAAACTACTCAGGCAGAGGCAGATGGCCAAGAAGGACAGGCCGGCGCAGGCAGAACCTCAGGAGACGGCGGCATCACCGTCTCACCGTGAGTGCAGCCTGCCTGAGGAGCCCTCCACCTGCAGATCTGGTTTGCTGCCACCCACACGCAACAGACCAGAGTCTCCCAGGAGTCCGCCTCCAAGGACCACAGCCCCAGGCCGCAGGCCGCCAACACCCTACCCGTTTCTGCCACGTGACTCTGTCAAACTACTCAGGCAGAGGCAGATGGCCATGAAGGACAGGCCGGCACAGGCAGAACCTCAGGAGACGGCGGCATCACCGTCTCACCGTGAGTGCAGCCTGCCTGAGGAGCCCTCCACCAGCCGATCTGGTTTGCTGCCACCCATACGCAACAGACCAGAGTCTCCCAAGACTCCGCCTCCAAAGTCCAAAGCCCCGCGCCGCAGGCCGCCAACACCCTACCCACGCTGAGCAGGGCATGGGGTGCCCGGGACAGACAGAGCTGCCCCTGAGCCTGCAAAACTCCATCTGCACCATTCCTGGGTGCCAGCTCCCTGTAGAAAAGCAGAGGTAGAGGGACAGTGGGGACTGGGCTGGATTCAAGAAAGAACATTCACGCTAGAAGCTGCGGAACAAGATAGATAAACGGCATGAGAAAGGAATGCTGAGAACAAAGGACGCCTCCAGGAGACAAAAACAAGAGTCATGCGAGAAGCACGATCACCGCATGATAACGACCCCGGGTGGAGGAAGAGCACGTGGCTACGAACAACTCGTGACACCGATGGATAAGCTCCTGCATGCACGCTTAAGGAGTCGACCAGGGGTGACTGTGTCAAATGATTTTTTGACATGGAAAGGGGGGTGGGAAAATGGGAAAGAGAGAACTTGGGGATGTTTGAACCTGCAATAAACAATTTGGATCATTCACACCTGAGTCCGTGCCTTCAGATGCCGAAGGGACTCTTCCAAGACCCCGTGGCCCTGGGCGCATATGATGGCTGTATTTCATGGAATCATCCCAGAACCATGGAATGGCCTGGGTTGAAAAGGACCCCTAAGATCATCTGGTTCCAACCTCCCTGCCGTGGGCAGGGTGGCCAACCACTAGACCAGGCTGCCCAGAGCCACATCCAGCCTGGCCTTCAATGCCTCCGGGGATGGGGCGTCCACAGCCTCTCTGGGCAAGTTGTTCCGGTGCGTCACCACCTTCTGAGTGAAAAACTTCCTCCTCATGTCTAACCCAAACCTCCCCCGTCTCATTTTAAAACCATTCCCCCTTGTCCTATCGCTATCAACCCATGTCATTCCCCCTCCTGTTTACACCCTCCCTTCCACCACTGGAAGGCCACCATGAGGTCTCCCTGGAGCCTTCTCTTCTCCAAGCTGAACAAGCCCAGTTCCCCCAGCCTTTCTTCAGAGGAGAAGAAAGCCCTGTGGTCATCTTAGTGGCCCTCCTCTGGACCCGTTCCAAGAGCTCTGCGTCTTTCTTATGCTGGGGGCCCCAGGCCCTTCACAAGCCCTTCATCAGCCTTGTAGCCCTCCTTTGGACCTGCTCCAGTAGCTCGGTTTCCCTTCTGTACCGAGGTGCCCAAAACTGAACACAGCACTCGAGGTGAGGCCTCACCAGCACTGAGTACAGGGGCAGGACGTCTTCCCCAGTGCTGCTCACCACACCATTCCTGATCCAAGCCAGGATGCCATGGGCCGCCTTGGCCACCTGGGCACACTGCTGGCTCGTATTCAGCTGACTGTCCAAGTGCACACCAAGGTCACTTTCCATCAGGCAGCTTTCCAGCCACTCCTCCCCAAGCCTGTAGGGTTGCCTGGGCTTCTTGTGACCAAAATGCAGGACCCAACACTTGGCCCTGTTGAAACTCATACAGTTTACCGTGGCCCAGCCAGCCAGCCTTTGCACGTCCCTCTGTAGTGCCTTTCTCCCCTCCGGCTGATCAACACTCCCTCCCAGCTTGGGAGGGAGCTGTAGGACGCTGATGGGGCTCTCAAGGTAGACGGGGGTTGGGATGGCGCCAAGTTGCATGGTTACAGTGACAGAGTGACAGTGTAATCTTCAGGGACAGGAGGTTGTTCCAGTGGTGGCACCGCTGACGGTTGGCCTGGTGTCACCCGGTGGCCCTGGGGGAGTTGTTTCCCCCGGGTGGGGCTTTACACGGGGGTTTGGCGGGAACCATCCACTTCTGAAGGGAAGCTGGGAAAAAAAATACAATGAAATCAACGTGGCATTTATTTTAGTAGAAACAGAAGGTTTTGGGGGTGGTCCCGTGGGGACAAAGCAGAGTGAGGACGTGCCACTATGTGGGGTTGTCCTCAAAATTCCCATCTGAGACCTCTGGAGGACTCCAGGAGCTCCTGGGGCCCCCCTGGCTCATCTCCAGACCCTTGCAGAAGACAACAGGACCCTTTGAACCCAGCTGAGGACCCCTTGGATCCTACACGTCCTCTCTGTGACATCGCCAGCGCCTTCTGAATGAATGCAAGGATACCGGGGACCCAAGACCCTTCAGGGACATCTCCAGATCCTTCTGGATGACTCCAGTGCCAGACAGGGGGGGTTGTGGGGGGCAGAAAAGGGTTAGCGGGGCTTCCATGGGGTGGAAGGAAAGTCTGGGGGTGGAAAGGGGGGTTGAGGAGAATCTAGGGGGGAAGGTGTGAGCGGGGCTTCTGTGGGGTGGAAAAGGGGTCTGGAGGTGGAGGGAGGGGTGAAAGGGAGAAACTGGGGGGGGTGCTGGGGGGCTTCTATGGGGTGGAAAGAGGGTCTGGGGCAGAGAGAAGGAGTTGTGGGGTGGAAAAAGAGGGAAAAGAGGCTTCTGTGGATGTGAAGGGAAACTGGGGTGGTGGGGGGCATTGTGGAGGGGAACGTAGGGAGTTGAGAGGGGGGTAGGGGGGAATGGGGCTTCTGTAGGGCAGCAAGGGGGGTCTGGGAGTGGACGGGGGTTGTGAGGGGGGAGAAATGGGATGAATGTGGTCTCTACTGGGAGGAAAGGGGGTCTGGGGATGGAGAGGGGGTTGGCAGGAGGAAGCTGGGGGGCTGTGAGGGGCTTCTATGGGGGTGGAAAGGGGTTGTGGGGGCTGAGAGAAGGAGTTGTGGGGGGGAAAAGGGGTGAGCGGGGCTTCCATGGGGTGGAAAGGGGGTCTGGAGGTAGAGGGGGACATTGTGTAGGGGAGCTGAGAAGGGGGAAAAGGGGACTTCTATGGGGTGGAAAGGGTGTCTGGGGGGGGATCTTGGTGGATTTCGTAGGGGGAAGGGAAGAGTGAGGTCAAATTGTTGGAAATATCCAAATACTTTATGAGAACGGTATCTCTCTCTTCCTGGACACCTGCTCATCCTTGGACAGAGATAAGTTGGGTAGGAGGATGGAGAGGACTATGCTGCATCCCTCCATTGCTGGAGGCCGGCAACAGCCCTGGGGCATAAAAACACAGCCAGAGAGAATAGTACTGGCCCCGGGGCCGGTAGGAAAAGGGTTGGCGGGGCCAAATAATTTATCAGAACGGTATCTCGGAAAAAGCAGATTTTCTTCGCAATTGCAATGGCGGGCCTCCTGCAAGCAGGAGAGCACACAGAAAACAGCCTTACGTCTTTGATGCCCTATTACTCGACGCTTATCTCTTTCTCCCCTGGTTCCTCATTGGCTGAGGACTTCAGGTTCACAGTCTTCCCGGCACTCAACTAACCAGAAATTGTTGTTAACTAAGCACGTATTGCTAAATAATTAACTTCTCACACTTGGTCACTCAATACTAGATCATTGCTTCTGGACATCTGCTCGTCCTTGCACAGAGATAAGCCTGGAAGGAGGAGAGAGGGGAGTATCTTGATGCCTGCCTGTTGCATCCCAACCTATCCCCAGAGCGAGGCAATCCAACCTTGTGTAGAGGCCATGGCTTCTTTGATGTTTGTTAAGTCTGTTCTCCTTTTACTGCGGGCCTCTTGTCTAAACAGGATAGCCCTACAGCCAGGGGCTGAAACCACAGTCACAGCCAGGCAGTCTGGCATCGGCCCCAAAGCCTAAAGCCACAGCCCGAGAGGCTGGTGCTGGACCCGGGGCCTGAAGCCCCAGCCCAAGAGGCCTGCGCGCTCCCTGGCGCCTAAAGCCACTGCCAGAGAGGCCAGCACCGGCCCTGGGACCTACAGCCACACACTCAGCCCAAGAGACCGGCACGGGCCCCAGAGCCTGAAGCTCTAATCAGGAAGGTCAGCAGTGGCCTGAGTGAAGGCAGAGACCCTAGGATGGTCCTTGTACAGGAGGGACCCCTGTACCGGTACAGGCGGGGTCCCCTGCTCAAAAATTAAAGACAGGAGGAACACTTACTTCAGAGGCGGAGTCTGGGGAGTGGTTTACAAGGAATAGGCAGGACCTGGGAGGAGTTTGGTAGAAAGGGGGCAAGGCTTCTGCTTATCAATAGCACACTGCAAAGGAGGAAGCTCCTGGAATTGCAGGTCTGAAGCCTTCAGATGAGAAACCAGACCAATCACCACAAAGGAAATGATATTCAAAACGACTTGACTGTACTCTGCACATGTCCAAGAAGGAGTGAAAATAAGAAGACATTCACAGAATTAGTTAGCAAGGGCCCAAAGGCCTGAAACTGTAGGCACAGCACAAGAGAGGCTGGCACCGTCCCTGGGGCCTAAAGCTGTCACCGCAGCCAGAGAGACCGGCACTGGTCCCAGGGCCTGAAGCCACAGCCACAGCCCAGAAGGGCAGCCCCGGCCCTGGGGCCTGAAGCCACAGCCCAAAAGGGCAGAACCAGTCCTGGGACGTGAAGCCACAGCCCAAGAGGCTGGCACCAGCTTTGGGGCCTGAAGCCACAGCCCAAGAGGCTGGCACCAGCTTTGGGGCCTAAAGCCACAGCCACAGCACAAGAGGCCAGCACCAGCTCCGGGCCTAAGTCCACAGCCGGAGAGGCCGGCACTGGCCCAGGGCCTAAAGCCATAGTCCGGGAGGCCAACATCGGCCCTGGGGCGTAAAGCCTCAACCAGAGAGGCATACAGGTGTGCATTCCTATTGGTTTCTACTGATTCCTATGGGACTCCATTGAGCACTACAAGGCCGTGCTGGTCCTTACTACTTTATATGGGTCAATAGTGGTTTGCGCTCCTACGGCTTCCGATGGGTGTCTACTGACCACTATGAGTCCATCCTGGTCTTTCCTGGCCCATACTGGTGTGCACGCCTGGATCCTACTAGTTCCTCTGGGACTCCATTGACAATATGAGGCCGTATTGGTCATTACTGGTTTTTATTGGGCTGCACAAGAGTCATCCTCGCTTCCCTGTTATTTTACTTTGGTTAACCCCATTGGGTGAGCCTGGTGTTGGTTTCCTAAAGTTTGGATCTGGGAGGCGTCCATTTCCTTTGCTTATGATGAAGGCACGGAAGCGATGCGGGCACACACTAAGGTCACAAGTGTTGCAGGGGTGGGAGCGTTTGTGCCACAGCTGGTGAGCAGAGCTGGTGCTCTGGTGGGCGTGCTGCACGCGGGGACTGAGCTCTGGGCCCTCCTTGGAACAGATCACCCTGTGAGAGCCTGTCCGAAGCACCACTGTGGCGTGTGCGCGAGCTGGGCACAGCTTGGGCTGAGCAGGCCGAGCAGGTGAGCTGGGTTTGGTGCTGGGGGGTTGCCAGGAGCTGTCTCACAAGAAAAGCTGGGCTGGGGAGGAGTTCCCAGCTCAAAGGGTGCCCTTCTGACTGGCTGTTTCCAGGGGACGGGGGTTCTTGTTGAGATTCCATCCCACTTTTCGATGAGGATGATAAATTGTCATTCCTCCCCTGGAAATCCGCTGCCGGGCCCCCGCCTTCATGTCAGACATTGAAAAGGAAGGAGAGCGCAGACTTCACAGAGCGCAACTTGCGCCTCACTGCCCCACGGATGGCCGGGCTAGGCGGCCGCGATGGAGTCACCACAGCGACACAGAGGAGCAATGCCGGGTAATGGATGGAGCTTTCTGATAAGGAATCGGCTCGTTCCAGGCAAAGCCGGGCAACTTTCGAAACAACAAATCATAACCGTTACGGGTAGAGGGTACTTTGGAACAGTTGTGATTTCCGCGCCAACTGCCTGAAGATCAATTTAGGCAACGGCTACTAAAGAGAAATGAGGAACGCAATCCTGAGAGGAAAGAAAAGAAGAGAGAGAAAACAGAGAGGTGCCAGCACTCCCACTCGGGGCGGGCAGCAGGCTGCTGTCTTGCGTCATAATGGGCCACGGCCAGCACTGGCCACGCTGTCACCGCGTTGCCACGGCAACGTTTGTGACACGGCCACCCGGGAGGGGTATAAAGGCGGTGCACGGTGGTGGGTCCTGCACCCTGAAGGAGCATCTGGACGAGAGCAGACGCATCTGAAGGGATGAGCTCCGGCATGGCTGGCGCCAACATGGAGCAACCCGCTGGCACAAGGCGGAACAGGACGAGCGAGGCCGGCCCCGCAGCGAGGCGTGCCTCCAGAGCGACAGACACCAACACCGAAGGTACACGGGTCCACAGCCACCACAGGAGCGCTGCTGCAGCCCATCTTGGCGCTGAGCGGGAGAGACCCAGCACGGGGACCAGCTCGGGGCTGTCTCCGTGTGGGGCTGGGGACTGCAACGACACTTTCCGTCTGCCACCTCCCTCCCGGCCCGAGGCAGTAGGAGCGCCGGGAAGCGGCAGATGCAGAGTGTGACCCGCTTTTCCTCTGCCCTCCAGAGCGAGTTGCCGTCTGGGATGCGGTGGCCGCCTACGTACAGGAGCACCTCCTGGTGCAGAAGGTGTGTTGGCTGTCGTCTTCCTCCTCTCCCTGTCCAGCTCAGCCTGCAGTTCCTCTGACTCTTCCCCTCCACACAAAGCAGGAAGCTCAGCCCAAATTGCTCTGCTGTGCATAGCGTGGGCTTCCTGCAAAGGCAGCATCGCTTGTGCTAGGCGGGCTCCGAGCTCAGGGCCGAGCCCAGCCTCGGGAAGCCTCTGGATTCCACCAGGCTGCTTCCGCCCTGACTGCTGTGCTGCATTTGGGAGGGCAAGGGGAGGGAGAGGACTGTGCAGCTCCTTCCCAAAGCCTCTCCCGCTGCCCTGCCCGCTGGTGCCTCTGAGCAGCGGGAGAGGGCTTCTGAGCTCTGTCCCTACGTGGGACCCCCTCCAGCTCTTCCTCCAGCCGGCCCATAACCCTGCAGCCCATGCTTTCTCTTCCACTCGCAGGGGGTCTGGATTCCCACCTTCGGCTCATTCGACACCATCTCTAAAGACATCAGGACTGCGGACGGGACCGTGACTCTGCGGTGGCCCGTGTTTCAGCTGGCCAGGAACCTCAGAGCCATGCACCACCTCGGGTCCGACAAGGACTCCCTGCCAGGTAGGAGCGGGATTGAACCCTTGCAGGCTTCACGGACGGGGCAAAGAAGGCCACTGCCTCCCTTCTCAGAAGGAGACCTCCCTCCCCCTCCGAGGTGGGGGCCGTGCTGGCTGATGGCCGCAAGAAGCACTTGTAGGGAAGCAAGCAAGCGCCTGTGGAAAAGCGACTGCAGGATCAACTCTGTCCCTCGCATTTTTCAGCCCATAGGGAGGTGGAGACCCTGAAATACAGCGAGGTGGCTGCCGCTGCCTCTGTGACCTGGCAGAGAGGGAAGACCTGCATCCAAAGCACCGTGTCCCTCCTCTCCAACTGCCTCAAGAATGGGGAGAACGTTGCCTTTGTCCTGAAAGACATAGGAGTGCTCCTCTTTGAAGGCATGAGCTTTGGAATTAAATACTATTACGACTTCCTTGAGAAGCTCTCCGGGAAGGAGAAATTCAGAAAAGTTGTTTTCAAGGTGAGCTGGAGGTTTCTCCATGGCCCGGGCAGTCCCGTGACCCTTGCTCTGACTGCACATGGCCCACCAGGACCTGGCCAGCTGCTTGGGCTGTGCAGGTGCTGCGCTGGTGTCAGCTCTCCCTGCCTTGGGCTCCTCCAGTCCTGAGGGCCTCAGCCATCAGAAGGATGTCCCACAACCTCCCTGTTCCTCCCCTGCAGGCCCCCTGGCTGCTGGACACGCTGGTGTCCCGGGTGGCACCGGTGGCCTCCCTGACGCACTCTGGCCGCCTCGTCGTCTTCCCCATGTGAGTATGTTTGTGGCTGCAGCCGCTGCTTGATGCAGCTGCTCAGCTCTCATTCTGTAGTGCTTGTTCCTTGTGTCCATGGCTGTCCTGCCCGTGACGATATGGCACAGAATCACAGAATCATTTGAGCCTGAAGCAACCCTGAAAGGGCACCTAGTCCCACGATCCTGCAAGGAACAGGGACACCTACCGCCAGATGAGGTTGCTCTGAGCCTGGTGCAGCCTGACCTCAAACGACTGTCGGGGCAGCCACCACCTCTCTGGGCAAGACGTTCCGGTGCCTCAACACCCTCCTGCCAAAAACTTCTTCCGTACATCCAATCTCAATCCTCCCTCTTTCCCTTTGAAACTATTTCCCCTTGCCCTACCCCAAGGGACCCTGCTAAGGACTCCAGAAAGTAGTGGCCTTAACGCAGCAGGAAAATGTGCTGTGAGCAGACATCACGGCCACCAAAAAGGATTGGCGGAGCACTGCATCACGCCGGTGTCTGCTCTTTCTGCACAGGTTTCAGAAGCAGGTTGCACCCAAACCACCGCCCAGGATATTCCGCAAGGCCTCCGGAGATCTCCATGGTGAGGGGAAGCAAAAGAAAGAAGGGGCTTTGCCACCTCTTGTCCAGGGCAAGAAAGGTAAAGCAGCTGCCAGCTCCTTCCCATGGCACGTGCAACCACCGTGTGACGGGAAATCCCTGAGCGCCCCTTGTCACTGAGCCAAAGGCTTCAGGTGAATGTCTTCTGCCTTCCCGATTGCAGTGAGGTTTGCTGAAGTGCCAACGTACATCAGACGCTTCAGCGTTGCAAGTACTGCTGGACAAAGCTCAAGAAGCAGAAGAAGCTTACAGCAGGAGAGCTTTTCGTCCAGGTGAGGCTGGAGGCTCTGGGCTGGGATCAGCTCACAGGGCTGGCCCCTGTCCGGATCTCAGGAGCGCCACGGGGCAGCCGGTGAGCTGTCTGTGGGGAAGGCCGTGTTGCAGCCAAGGGTCCTGGCTCAGGGTTGCAGGATGCGGCCCCAAAGCCATCACCCACTCAAGCAGACCCCTCTTGCTCTGTCTTTTCAGTCCGCTGCCAGCGATCCTGAGAACGTCTGAAGCCCGCGAGCAGCCGGTGACCTGGCAGCCGCAGGGCCAGGCAGGAAACGAAGGCCAAGAACACCTGGGCCAAACAACGGGAAAAAAACATGTCCGGTTCCGCGGAGATGAACAAGGAGCGGGAGAGGACCGTGAGGCTGGAGCGGCGGCCATGTGGAAAGCAAAGGCCTCGCACTCTCAGGTTGCCGGGAGGCAGGTGGCATCTCGCATCAAAGACAGGAGATGTTCATTAAGAGCTGAGTCCAGCCTGTCCAGGGATACCAAAGGCCACGCATTCCGGCCGCCGTTACTGCATCGTGACTCTGTGAAACTACTCAGGCAGAGGCAGATGGCCAAGAAGGACAGGCCGGCGCAGGCAGAACCTCAGGAGACGGCGGCATCACCGTCTCACCGTGAGTGCAGCCTGCCTGAGGAGCCCTCCACCTGCAGATCTGGTTTGCTGCCACCCACACGCAACAGACCAGAGTCTCCCAGGAGTCCGCCTCCAAGGACCACAGCCCCACGCCGCAGGCCGCCAACACCCTACCCGTTTCTGCCACGTGACTCTGTCAAACTACTCAGGCAGAGGCAGATGGCCATGAAGGACAGGCCGGCACAGGCAGAACCTCAGGAGACGGCGGCATCACCGTCTCACCGTGAGTGCAGCCTGCCTGAGGAGCCCTCCACCAGCCGATCTGGTTTGCTGCCACCCATACGCAACAGACCAGAGTCTCCCAAGACTCCGCCTCCAAAGTCCAAAGCCCCGCGCCGCAGGCCGCCAACACCCTACCCACGCTGAGCAGGGCATGGGGTGCCCGGGACAGACAGAGCTGCCCCTGAGCCTGCAAAACTCCATCTGCACCATTCCTGGGTGCCAGCTCCCTGTAGAAAAGCAGAGGTAGAGGGACAGTGGGGACTGGGCTGGATTCAAGAAAGAACATTCACGCTAGAAGCTGCGGAACAAGATAGATAAACGGCATGAGAAAGGAATGCTGAGAACAAAGGACGCCTCCAGGAGACAAAAACAAGAGTCATGCGAGAAGCACGATCACCGCATGATAACGACCCCGGGTGGAGGAAGAGCACGTGGCTACGAACAACTCGTGACACCGATGGATAAGCTCCTGCATGCACGCTTAAGGAGTCGACCAGGGGTGACTGTGTCAAATGATTTTTTGACATGGAAAGGGGGGTGGGAAAATGGGAAAGAGAGAACTTGGGGATGTTTGAACCTGCAATAAACAATTTGGATCATTCACACCTGAGTCCGTGCCTTCAGATGCCGAAGGGACTCTTCCAAGACCCCGTGGCCCTGGGCGCATATGATGGCTGTATTTCATGGAATCATCCCAGAACCATGGAATGGCCTGGGTTGAAAAGGACCCCTAAGATCATCTGGTTCCAACCTCCCTGCCGTGGGCAGGGTGGCCAACCACTAGACCAGGCTGCCCAGAGCCACATCCAGCCTGGCCTTCAATGCCTCCGGGGATGGGGCGTCCACAGCCTCTCTGGGCAAGTTGTTCCGGTGCGTCACCACCTTCTGAGTGAAAAACTTCCTCCTCATGTCTAACCCAAACCTCCCCCGTCTCATTTTAAAACCATTCCCCCTTGTCCTATCGCTATCAACCCATGTCATTCCCCCTCCTGTTTACACCCTCCCTTCCAGCACTGGAAGGCCACCATGAGGTCTCCCTGGAGCCTTCTCTTCTCCAAGCTGAACAAGCCCAGTTCCCCCAGCCTTTCTTCAGAGGAGAAGAAAGCCCTGTGGTCATCTTAGTGGCCCTCCTCTGGACCCGTTCCAAGAGCTCTGCGTCTTTCTTATGCTGGGGGCCCCAGGCCCTTCACAAGCCCTTCATCAGCCTTGTAGCCCTCCTTTGGACCTGCTCCAGTAGCTCGGTTTCCCTTCTGTACCGAGGTGCCCAAAACTGAACACAGCACTCGAGGTGAGGCCTCACCAGCACTGAGTACAGGGGCAGGACGTCTTCCCCAGTGCTGCTCACCACACCATTCCTGATCCAAGCCAGGATGCCATGGGCCGCCTTGGCCACCTGGGCACACTGCTGGCTCGTATTCAGCTGACTGTCCAAGTGCACACCAAGGTCACTTTCCATCAGGCAGCTTTCCAGCCACTCCTCCCCAAGCCTGTAGGGTTGCCTGGGCTTCTTGTGACCAAAATGCAGGACCCAACACTTGGCCCTGTTGAAACTCATACAGTTTACCGTGGCCCAGCCAGCCAGCCTTTGCACGTCCCTCTGTAGTGCCTTTCTCCCCTCCGGCTGATCAACACTCCCTCCCAGCTTGGGAGGGAGCTGTAGGACGCTGATGGGGCTCTCAAGGTAGACGGGGGTTGGGATGGCGCCAAGTTGCATGGTTACAGTGACAGAGTGACAGTGTAATCTTCAGGGACAGGAGGTTGTTCCAGTGGTGGCACCGCTGACGGTTGGCCTGGTGTCACCCGGTGGCCCTGGGGGAGTTGTTTCCCCCGGGTGGGGCTTTACACGGGGGTTTGGCGGGAACCATCCACTTCTGAAGGGAAGCTGGGAAAAAAAATACAATGAAATCAACGTGGCATTTATTTTAGTAGAAACAGAAGGTTTTGGGGGTGGTCCCGTGGGGACAAAGCAGAGTGAGGACGTGCCACTATGTGGGGTTGTCCTCAAAATTCCCATCTGAGACCTCTGGAGGACTCCAGGAGCTCCTGGGGCCCCCCTGGCTCATCTCCAGACCCTTGCAGAAGACAACAGGACCCTTTGAACCCAGCTGAGGACCCCTTGGATCCTACACGTCCTCTCTGTGACATCGCCAGCGCCTTCTGAATGAATGCAAGGATACCGGGGACCCAAGACCCTTCAGGGACATCTCCAGATCCTTCTGGATGACTCCAGTGCCAGACAGGGGGGGTTGTGGGGGGCAGAAAAGGGTTAGCCGGGCTTCCATGGGGTGGAAGGAAAGTCTGGGGGTGGAAAGGGGGGTTGAGGAGAATCTAGGGGGGAAGGTGTGAGCGGGGCTTCTGTGGGGTGGAAAAGGGGTCTGGAGGTGGAGGGAGGGGTGAAAGGGAGAAACTGGGGGGGGTGCTGGGGGGCTTCTATGGGGTGGAAAGAGGGTCTGGGGCAGAGAGAAGGAGTTGTGGGGTGGAAAAAGAGGGAAAAGAGGCTTCTGTGGATGTGAAGGGAAACTGGGGTGGTGGGGGGCATTGTGGAGGGGAACGTAGGGAGTTGAGAGGGGGGTAGGGGGGAATGGGGCTTCTGTAGGGCAGCAAGGGGGGTCTGGGAGTGGACGGGGGTTGTGAGGGGGGAGAAATGGGATGAATGTGGTCTCTACTGGGAGGAAAGGGGGTCTGGGGATGGAGAGGGGGTTGGCAGGAGGAAGCTGGGGGGCTGTGAGGGGCTTCTATGGGGGTGGAAAGGGGTTGTGGGGGCTGAGAGAAGGAGTTGTGGGGGGGAAAAGGGGTGAGCGGGGCTTCCATGGGGTGGAAAGGGGGTCTGGAGGTAGAGGGGGACATTGTGTAGGGGAGCTGAGAAGGGGGAAAAGGGGACTTCTATGGGGTGGAAAGGGTGTCTGGGGGGGGATCTTGGTGGATTTCGTAGGGGGAAGGGAAGAGTGAGGTCAAATTGTTGGAAATATCCAAATACTTTATGAGAACGGTATCTCTCTCTTCCTGGACACCTGCTCATCCTTGGACAGAGATAAGTTGGGTAGGAGGATGGAGAGGACTATGCTGCATCCCTCCATTGCTGGAGGCCAGCCCCAGCCCTGGGGCCTGAAGCCACAGCCCGGAA
The DNA here is from genome assembly GCF_016699485.2 of Gallus gallus. Taxonomy (NCBI): domain Eukaryota; kingdom Metazoa; phylum Chordata; class Aves; order Galliformes; family Phasianidae; genus Gallus; species Gallus gallus. The sequence goes on along the minus strand of NC_052565.1, from coordinate 2,934,778 downwards.
AGGCAGAACCAGTTCTGGGGCGTGAAGCCACAGCCCAAGAGGCTGGCACCAGCTTTGGGGCCTGAAGCCACAGTCACTGCCCAAGAGGCCGGCACCAGCCCCTGGGCCCAAAGTCACATCCCGAGAGGCCTGCACTGGCCCCGGGGCCTAAAGCCACAGCCACAGCACAAGAGGCCAGCACCAGCTCCGGGCCTAAGTCCACAGCCGGAGAGGCCGGCACTGGCCCAGGGCCTAAAGCCATAGTCCGGGAGGCCAACATCGGCCCTGGGGCGTAAAGCCTCAACCAGAGAGGCATACAGGTGTGCATTCCTATTGGTTTCTACTGATTCCTATGGGACTCCATTGAGCACTACGAGGCCGTGCTGGTCCTTACTGCTTTTTATGGGCCAATAGTGGTTTGCGCTCCTACGGCTTCCGATGGGTGTCTACTGACCACTATGAGTCCATCCTGGTCTTTCCTGGCCCATACTGGTGTGCACGCCTGGATCCTACTAGTTCCTCTGGGACTCCATTGACCACGATGAGGCCGTATTGGTCATTACTGGTTTTTATTGGGCTGCACAAGAGTCATCCTCGCTTCCCTGTTATTTTACTTTGGTTAACCCCATTGGGTGAGCCTGGTGTTGGTTTCCTAAAGTTTGGATCTGGGAGGCGTCCATTTCCTTTGCTTATGATGAAGGCACAGAAGCGATGCGGGCGCACACTAAGGTCACAAGTGTTGCAGGGGTGGGAGCGTTTGTGCCACAGCTGGTGAGCAGAGCTGGTGCTCTGGTGGGCGTGCTGCACGCGGGGACTGAGCTCTGGGCCCTCCTTGGAACAGATCACCCTGTGAGAGCCTGTCCGAAGCACTACTGTGGCGTGTGCGTGAGCTGGGCACAGCTTGGGCTGAGCAGGCCGAGCAGGTGAGCTGGGTTTGGTGCTGGGGGGTTGCCAGGAGCTGTCTCACAAGAAAAGCTGGGCTGGGAAGGAGTTCCCAGCTCAAAGGGTGCCCTTCTGACTGGCTGTTTCCAGGGGACGGGGGTTCTTGTTGAGATTCCATCCCACGTTTCGATGAGGATGCTGAAATGTCATTCCTCCCCTGGAAATCCGCTGCCGGGCCCCCGCCTTCATGTCAGGCTTTGAAAAGGAAGGAGAGCGCAGACTTCACAGAGCGCAACTTGCGCCTCACTGCCCCACTGGCACTCCCCAGCTCCCTAACACAATGCTAACCCTACACCCAACCCCAACTCCAACCCTAACTCTAAATCTAAACCAAACCAGAACCCCAACCACAATCACAACACTAAACCCAACCCTAACCCCAACACTAACCCCAACCCACACCCTAACCCTAATCACAACCCTAAACCCAAGAGTAACCTCAACCCCAGCCCAAACCCTAAGCCTAAACCAAAACCTAATTCCAACCCTCACCCCAATCCTAACATCAAATGTTGAGCCCAACCCTAGCCGCAACTTAAGGCCCAACACTAACCCTAACCCTCACCGTAACCCTAACCCTATGCTAGCCCTAACCCGAAACCTAACCCTAACCCCAACCCCAACCACAACCCAAGCCCTAACCCTAACCCTATCCATAACCCTAACTGCAACCCCAACCCCAGCTTTAGTTGGTGAACTCACCAGGGAAATCCTGAACCCCCCTGCAGAGCAGCTCAGCCTTGATGTGAAGCACGTATTTCCAATTTCTGAGTTTTATGCTTCCGTTGCCCTCTTTTTTAATGATTTAATAAAATAATTGCAATAATATATCCAGTCCTCAGCGCAGACTGGGGAACTGAGCAGCCCTGAGCAGAGCTGAGCACTGCCGGGGGCCCCACGCGGGCGGGGCAGCGGGTCACAGCGGGGCCCATTGTGACGCGTCCCCGTGCCCCCCAGCTCCAGCAGATCCAGCGCTGTGCCCCTCACTTTCCGTCAGGACTGAGATGGGACAGCACGCGAGCAGAGCAGCGGTGCAAGCCGCCCCTCGGGGCAAACCGCAGCACTTCTCTCCGCCCATGGCTGCCCAGGCCACGGCCCGTCCCCAACCTCAGCCCTCATCCTCTGCGATGGAGGAGAGAAACCCCTCGTGCCCTGCTGAGGCCAAGGAGAAGGACAAACTCCCCCAGGAGCCCACTTCTGTGCCGCCCGGTGAGTGAGGGTCCCCACAGGGCTGGGGGTGGGAAGCGCCCTCTGCACAGTGTGGGGGCTGCGTGGGGCGGCAGAGGGCAGAGTTCCCTTCTCTCCTCGCTTTGCTCCGGGCTCCTCTACACCAACCCTGACGGCAAACCTTAATCCTAACCCCAACCCAGCCCCAACCCCAACCCTAATCCCAACCTTAATCCTAACCCCAGCCCTAACCCTAACCTGAACCCAACCCCAACCTTAACTCTACCCGTAGCCCCAACCCCAAACTCAATCCTAACACTAACCACAACCCCAACCTTAACTCTAACCCACCCCCACCCCCAACCTTAACCCTAATCCAACCCCAACCCTAACCTCAATCGTAACACTAACCACAACTCTAAACCCAGCTCTAATTCCGATCCCCCTCCTACCCCCAATTCCAGCTCCCCCCTTGGATGCCTCTGGGCTGCCCATGTGTGCTGTGGAGCGTTACGCGATGGACAACATTGAGGCCTTTCTCCGGAGCACAGAGGTGACAGCGGCCGCTCCCATCACGGCGGTCCCCCATCCCCCCCCAGGCCCATTGCATCCGCAGGAGGGCTGTGCCCCCTGGCCCCACCCCCCCGCTCACACTCCCCACGCTCGCTGGCAGCCTCAGAATGAGGAGAAGAAGATGAAGTTCCTGTGCAGCATCCGCACCATCTGTGGCTCCGCAGCAGAGAGGAACACGGTGCAGGAACTGCGCATCTTCTGCCGCCGGAATGAACTTGTGGAGAACATCATGGTGAGGGGCGGTGGGTGCTGGAGGGGGGGCAGTGGGCGGCTCCTCTCCTCCCAGTGCTGGGAGCACTGCATGCCTGATGCCATCCCGCTGTGCTGCAGGTGCTGCTGGCAGAGGAGCCGCGGAGAGAGCTGAGCTCCGAACTGCGGCTGCAAGCGGTAGCCGCCATCACCTCCCTCAGGTACTGCCCCACACCGGGATGGCCCCACAGCATTCATATGGCCCCAGACTGCCTGTATGGCCCCACAGTGTCTGAATGGCCCCACACTGCCTGTATGGCCCCACAGCCCCCGGGGACGATCCTGGCAGTACTGGGCTGCTGCTCTCCCCCTTTGGGGCGGGGCAAAGGGCCGAGGGGGTCCTGCAGCACTGCTGGGCCTCAGCTCTAACATTGACCATAACCTAACCCTAACCCGAACAACAACCTAACCCCAACCCGAACCCCAACCCCAATCTGACCACAGCAGCTCTCAGGACTCCCTCTGCCCCACACATCCCGATGGAGGAGGGGTTCCTCCCAGCAATGCCCCCCCTGCTCTGCAGAGTGCTGCCCATGGGGGGATCCACTCCCCATCCTGCAGCACAGCACTCCCAGCGCCGCTGTCCCTGTTCTTGCAGCAAGGTGGAGGGGGCTCTGGAGGAGAAGATCCCTCTCTTTGTTGTGTGCTTCCGGAGCATCTTCCTGCTTCCCTCAGAGCAGGACCTGGACACAAACCTTTACTCCAAGGTGGGTGCCAGGGAGCTACAGGACCCCCCTGCCTTGCAGAACAGGGTCTTGCCATGCATCCCCCGTCCCCCTCCCCTCTAATCTCCCTCCACCCTGTCCGTTCTGCAGACCCTGAGGGCTCTGGATGAGATGCTGCACTCATTGGTGTTCATTCACCCCAGCACCAGCATCGGAGAGGAGCTGAAAGACGTCTTCCAGGTGAGCCTTGCCCATGGGGACCACACAGAGGAAGAGTGTTCCCCCCCCATCCCCACCACCCCAAAAACCTTCTGGGGTGATCCAGGGGACCACAGGGCAGAGCAGCACCTCCTCTTCCCACAGGTGCTGCTGCCCTTCACCTCCTTGCAGAGCTCGACCGTGCGCCAGAGGGCAGTGGGGCGCATCTGGAAGCTGACTCATTCGCTGGCACATTACTGCCAGGAGAAGGTAAGGGCCCGACCCCCATAATGTGGAGTCTTTGTCTCTCCTTTTCCGCGCTCTGCCCACTCCGGGGGTGCGCCTCAACTTTCTGCTCTCCACGTACAGCCCCGTCACTCCTCGGAACAATCCCCATCTGCCAGCTATGACGAGCTCCGCCTGCCCGTGCTGGGGCAGCTGGTGGGATGCCTCATCCTGTGCTGCGCTTTTGTCCAGGAGGACAAAACATGCCGCTGTGCTTTGAGCGCTCTCCGTCACCTCTACAGATTTGTCCTGTGGAGAAGCCGTAAGGCAACGGCTGCTGACCTCTGCGTCAGCTGCCGCTCAGAGCAGTGAAGAACCCCATGGTGTTGGGGAGCTTTGCCGCACGGCCCCGTGCTTGGGGCCGGGGCAGCTGTCCAGCTCCCTGCAGGGCAGCCACTGCTCACGCACCTGCGCCTTGCTCTCCTTTCCAGGCTGGGAAGGGCAGCTGGATGAGCAGGGGAAACTGGAGCAGTGGGAAGCTGACCACGAGTTCTCCCTCACCTGGACCACCAACACCACGGTCATTTTGCTGGTGAGGAGGGATTGTCGCGCCAGGACTCATGGGCGCAGGGGGTGGGGGGAGCATGGCTGACATCCTTCCCCCCCTCTGCGTTCATTCCTCCCCAGCGCTTTGAGAAGTACTTCCACTCTTCAGAGAAGACCGATCTCATCCTCCTGGCGCTGCAGGGCATGAGGGACTGCAGCAACTACAACACCCAGGTGGCTTCCACCTTGATGGCCGTCCTGACGGTTGACTTCAACCCTATGCCCAATGATGTGAGAAACCGGGAGCTGCTTGCCAGGGGGCTGAGCCCATGGGAGGAGGGGGTGGGGTTGGGGTGGGTTGGGTCCTGATGGTTAGAATTGGGTTGGGTTGGGTGCAGGAAGGCTGTGTTGGGTTGGGTTGTCCTGCACGGCATCGATCTGATTTGAGACTTCAGGGTGCTTGGCCCCTCCTGGGGACGCCTGGAGTGAAGTTCTGCTGTCCCTGTGACCCTTCCAGGTGCAGCGCATCGTGACGGCCATCCACAGGAGCAGGAAGCTGATCACAGAGGAGCAGGCACTGAGGACCATCCACGGCACCTTCCCCTCACTGGCTGCCGCCAACCCTCGCGCGATGACACTCAGCCTGCTGCGCTGCTCCCCCACCTGTGACAAGTGCGCTGCCCCCACCCCCCGCAGAGAGGGACCCCCACCCCACAAGGACAGGGACCTCCACCCCACATGGATAGGGACCCCCACTCCACACGGAGAGGGAGACCACCCCCCATGGGACCTTCACCCGTGGTGCAGAGGGACCCTCACCCCACACATAGAACAACACCCACCCCACATATAGAAGGACTCCCACCCCACTCAGAGAGGGGCTCCCGCTGAGGACAGCTCTGTGCCGCAGGGACATATGGGAGCTGTGGGAGTTGGCGCTGTCCTCGGTGGATGTGGTGCCAAAGATGGTGCAGGCGCTGCTGCGTCAGCTGGAGACCGTGCCGCTGGGCCAGAAGACCGAGGTCGGCGTCCTTCACCTGGCCGTGAGTTTGGGGGTCCTCTGGGAACACTCCCCCCCACCCCCCCAAACCCAGGGGAGCAGCTCACTGCTGAGTGCTGTCCGGGTGCTTTCCGCAGGCGGCCACAGCACTGCATAAGCTCCTGCAGTACCTGGAGTACGGCCCACAGGTGCGACTGGTTTTCCCGGAGCTCTTTGTGGCGCTCATCATCCAGCTGGTGTCCGCCGGGCCGCTAGCTCCGCTGGAGATCATCGCCATCACGGAGGACCCATTCCGCCCATCTGCGCCCACCTCTGCCATCAGGTAACACCGCAGTGCCCGCTCTGACCCCGCGGCACCACCCACACTGACCCCTGACCCCACGCTGACCTTTGTGCCCCTGCTGACTCCTGACCCCACACTGACTCCTGACTGCATGATGACCTCTGATTGAACCCTGACTCTGCACTGTGCCCTGGCCCCTCACTGACCTCTGGCCCCTGACCCTGTGCTGACCCAATGCTGCCCCGTTTCCATGCAGGATGGTGGTGGAGACGGCCCGCAGTTTGCTGCTCTGCGCTGATATGGACAACCTGGCATTCTCCATGGAGACCCACGACCTGTGGGCGCGGTTGCTGGGCGCTTCCACGTGGCAAAACGGCCTGCACTCCCTTGCCAAGTACGGCCCCAACCCCTTCCATGCTCTGCCCCATGCTGCCCCACACACTGCCCTACACGGTGCCCCAAGTGCAGCGCTCCTGAAATAAGTAGGGAACAAGATGGGGAGTGCTCAGGAGGTGCTGAGGCACGGTGGGCAGATGGAAGAGCACACTGTGGGGCAGCATGGGCTGTTCCGGTCCCTCTACTCCAGCCCAGACCCAGTGGGGTCAGCCCCCCAGCCCGGCTTCAGCCCTCCCCCTGCCCCACAGGGTGATGCTGAAGAACTGCCGGGATCAGTGCAGACCCATCTTCAGACACCTGCAGAATCTGCTGCAGAACCACCAGCTGCAGTGGAGGGAGGTCCCCGCCATGGCGTTCTACCTCGAGGTGGGTGTGGAGACGGTGCGGGGGGGGGTCTCCTTGGGAGGATGGGGGGCTGAGCCCGCTCCCGCCTGCTGACCACTGCTCATCACAGCTGTGGAGCTGCCAGGGGCACCACAAGGATGACACCGGCACCCAAAAGATCTTCAGGAAATACATCTGCAGCAAACAGCCCAGGAGCAGAGAGCTGGCGCTGCGCGGGCTGAGGAACCTTTACGCTGGGAGGATGCAGCTGCTGCTACCTGACGCGCTGCTGTGGCTGCAGGACATGCGGGCTGACATCAAACTGCAGGCCATACATCTGCTGCAGGACATTGTGGCACAGCGCCCCGCCAGCATCCGAGGTGTGCTCAGCCAGCTGGCCGTGCAGCTGCTGTCCTGCTTCAATGAGGTGAGGGACGCGGGGCAGCGGGGAGCATTCAAGCAGCCCCCGCACCGTGCAGAGCTCAGGAGTACCCCCTTGTGTGTTTCCTCCCAGGACAACGCAGAGGTGCGCTGGCGCTCCATGGAGCTCTTTGCGCTGCTGCTGGAGGCGCCAGGCAGGAAGCAGCTGCTGCTGCAGGCGGAGAGGAGTCTGCTGCCACTCTTCATCCACATGAATGAGGACATCCCCAACGTGGCGCAGGTGGGGGCAGCTTGTGGGGTCACGGGGTCGCGAGGTTATCCGGTGTGACCAGCAACTACTCCCCGCCCTGTGCCCACATGTACAGTCCTCCTAGATACCAGATCCCCACCTCATATCCACCCATACAGTCCTCCCAGTTCCCCCCTCCACTACACCCACCCATACAGTCATTAAGGTTAGGAAAACCCTCCCACATCCCCCACCCCGTTTCCCCAGACCCTGTGGGACGGGACCGGCTGTGGTGCCGACCCAGGTTTGGGATGGGGGTTCCCCCAGGATCTCCCACCAACACCCCCCCGTGTCACTGCTCCCCAGGCTGCTCAGAAAGCTCTGATCCACGCCGCCAAGCTCCTGGGCTGGCAGCAACTGCAACGCTTGGCCTGTGCGGCGGAGGTCTGGATGATTGCTGACTGCCTGGTAAGGACCCCCACCCCTCAACCCCTCTGGACCCCCCTTGCTGCCCTGCAGAAGGGGGGTTGGGGAGCCACTCTGCGGGTGCCACCCCCACCATGCTCTCTGCAGCTTCAGAAGAGGGGCAGAGATGCGGAGCAGTACCTGAAGGACACGGTGCTGCACCTGCACAGCCCCCAGGTGCCCGTGAGGGACACGGCCGTGCGCTTCCTCGGTGAGTCCCATCCCCAGTGGGTCCCCATCCCTCCGGCTGAATGCTGTGGGGTCGGTGCGCAGCGGGGGCCCTGGGGGACCACTGGGGAAATGGTGGGGTTCTTGGAAGTTATTAGGGCAACACTGGGATTACTGGGGCACTATGGGGTTCGCTGAAGCATTGTGTTGGGTCTCTGGGGGTCACTGGGGTCCTTGGGGGCAGATGGGCACCACAGGGGTCACTGGGACACCATAGGTCCCTGAGACACTGAAGGATTGCTGGGGATGATGGGGACACTATTAGGGTAGTATGGGGTTTTTGGAGGTCCGTGGAGCACCGTGGGGGTCCCTGGGATGCTGTGAGGTCCCTGGGCGCCGCGGGGCCGGGCGAGCGCTGACAGCAGCCATGTGCGCAGGGCTGCTAGGGCGAAAGCTGAGGAATGAGAACCGGGAGAAGGTGTTGGACATCCGTAAAGGTGAGCCGTCCCCCCCGCTGCCCCGTGCCCCGGGAAGCGCCGTGTGAGGCCCACGTGGTGACACAGCACTGTTCCATTGCAGCCCTGGAGGGCGCCAAGGAGGACAGCGAGCCGACCGTGCGCTGTCTGGTGCTGCAGACACTGCTGATCCTCAGCGTGCTGGAAGATGTGCCGCCCACCAGGCCCAGGTTGCGCCGATGGTTCTGGAGAACGTGGAGGGAGTAGTGCCGCTCCACAGGGATGGGTCTTCGTCTGTCACGTTTGTTGTAGTGTTATATGTAGAGCTGAAATAAAAGTAGTTATTAGTTATTAGTTAAAGCTGTGTTGGAGTTGCCCCGTGTTTCAGGGCTTAGTGTTGAGAAGCGCTGTTGGCAGCGCAGCGTCACCGTGCGGATCTCTGCGGAGTAACAACGTGTTTGGAGGTGTTTGCATTCTGCTCCTCATTGCCACACTAATGCCAACCCTAAGAGCAACCCACAGCTGGCGGGAAAGGAAGGGGGACAGGAAGGGAGAGCCTTCTAGCTCCACATCCCCTTATAGCCCACCCTATAGCCCCATCCCCTTATAGCCCACCCTAAGGCCCCTCTCAGCCCCATGTCCCTCTGCGTTCCCCTCACAGCTACCTATATCCCCATATCCCCCTGTGTGGATCCCCACAGCCCACTATAGCCCCATATCACCCTGTATCCCCCCCGTAGCTCCCGTATAACCCTATACCCACAACAGTCCCCTATCTCCCTATATCCTCCCCATGACCTCCCACAGCCTCCCTGTATTCCCACAACAGCCCCCTCTAGCCCCATATTCTCCTATAACCCACGCACAGCCCTATATCCCTCTACAGCCCCCCACAACCCCCTAAACGCCCATATCCCCACTACATCTCCCCCACAGCCCCTATGTCCACCTCAGCCCCGGTGGGGTCTGGGCGCAGCACTGGAGGGCTTGGGGGGGGCCTGGCCCGGATGCGGGCAGCAGCGCTGCGGCGGTGGGGGCCCCGAGCCCTTCAGCGTCCCAAATCCCCGCATCCCACAGCAGAGGGGGGGGGAGGGCGGGGGGGGTGGTATGGCCTGGGCCGCGCATGGTTCCTCTCCCCGGCCCCGGCCCGGAGCCGTTCCCCCAAACACCTGTGGCACTGCTGTCCTCAGCACCGCTCCTCAGTGCCGCGGTTCCATCTCAGTACTGCCCGCTGTCAATGGTTTACAGGCTGGTTCGGCTCAGTTCTGTGACCAGCGGGGTGGAGGGATTTCGCAAAATCCACACCTCCAGAAAAGGGAAACAGGGGACCCCAAAATAATTAAAAGCAGCGGCAACGATCTGAGGAGAAACAAACTAATTTACTACATACGGAATTGGAAGGCAAGATAGCACACTATAACACAATATAATTCGAATTGAAGCAAATAAATCAAATAGAATGAGAGAAAGAGTATCTGAAAGCTGTAGGCCTTACAGTAGTGCTGAGGCGATGCGTGTGGTCGGGACGAGAGCCGAGGGAAGAAGAGGAGATCAGGTGACTTTGCCAGAGGTTCTATCTCCTCTCTGACCGCAAAGCCCCCCCTGGGAATGTAGTTCTTCTCTTTCAGACAGGTGCCCGGAACTGGAGCATTAATGCTTTAACTCCAGGTGCACTACATGATGTTACGATGTGGAATTGCAGTCACCACCAAGGATAAAACCATGACACCCGCACAGCGGCTGCAGCGGCGGTGCCGAGCGGGGCGGCCCGGGCTGTGGGTGCGGCGCTGTCTGAGGGGAGAGCCGGGTGGCCCCGAGCCGGCCGCCAACGGCCGCTCCCACGCGCTGCGCCTCAGCCAATCGCAGCCGGCGGTGCTGCCTCTGACCAATGAGAGGCCGGCATGGGCCGGCGTGGGGCTGGGGGAGGGGCAGAGTGGAGCGGCGTGGGTGCCCCCAAAGCAGCGGCAGCAGCAGGAAGGGGCTCCAAAATGCCAAGAATATTGGCGAGGCTCTGCCAGGAGCAGCAAAAGGCAGCGAGGTGCTCCCTGAAGCACCGCAGCGGTTTGTTCGCCCATGGCACACACACGTGTGCAGCCCCATCCTTTCACACATCCGTGCACACACACGCTTGACAAACCCCAGCTCTTTGACCAATCCAGTGCACACTCAACCGTGATTTGCATTAATCGCAGAAGCGTAGAACTGTAGCGTTGCTCAGGTTGGGAAAGACCCGCCTCTGCAGAGGCCGCTGCCGCTTGCATTGCTTTAGATCTTTAAGGGAGGGCGAGTTATCTAAAGGATCCCCTTTACGATCTTTCTGCTTCTCTCCTTTTTCTTTTGAACTCGGTCTCAAGTGGATGGAGAGGGCTATCTGTTGCATCCCTCCCATTCCTCGAGTGGAACAGCTCGGCCTCGGGTAGAGGCCCTGGCTTCTTTGATGTTTGATACATCTGTTGTTCTTTTGCCGAGGGCCTCTTGGCAAAACAGAATAGCCTCACAATATGCTTTTTAGTCTATAATTCAAAAGCAGCAGTTTTTGTACTTACTAATTACTTCATCTGCCTACTACGCATGCATCAGAATGGAAAATTGACCTAAAGGACAAGTGATGAGGACTGTTAGAGACCCCTCCCCCCACCTTGATGGAATCAGGAGAATCCCAGAAAGAATTATTAGTACCAATCAAGGATGCTAGATGGCCGCAGACACCATAAAATACTCATCACGTTAGTTCTAAATGCAGAAACAACATTCCACTCCCACAGCTGGCCCTTGCCCCGGTGCTTCATGCCATCGCTAGAGCCCGAGAGGCTGGCACCAGCCCAGGGGCATAAAAACACAGCCAGAGAGACCAGCACCGGCCCCGGGGCCTGAAGCCACAGCAACAGCCCGAGAGGCCAGCACGATGTGTGGGGCCTATAGCCACAGCCGGAAAGGCCGGAAACAGTCCTGGGGCTTAAAGCCACAGCCACAGTCAGAGAGGCCGGCACCAGCGCCAGGGCCTGAAACTACAGTCATGTTGGAAATAGCCAAATAATTTATCAGGACGGTATCTTGGAAAAAGCAGGTTTTCTTCGCAATTGCAATGGCAGGCCTCCTGCAAGCAGGAGAGCACACAGAAAACTGCCTTACATCTTTGATGCCCTATTACTCGACGCTTATCTCTTTCTCTCTCCTCATTGGCTGAGGACTTCAGGTTCACAGTCTTCCCGGCACTCAACTAACCAGAAAGTGTTGCTAACTAAGCACGTATTGCTAATTAATTAACTTCTCACACTTGGTCACTCAATACTAGATGATTGCTTCTGGACATCTGCTCGTCCTTGCACAGAGATAAGCCTGGAAGGAGGAGAGAGGGGAGTATCTTGATGCCTGCCTGTTGCATCCCAACCTATCCCCAGAGCGAGGCAATCCAACCTTGTGTAGAGGCCATGGCTTCTTTGATGTTTGTTAAGTCTGTTCTCCTTTTACTGCGGGCCTCTTGTCTAAACAGGATAGCCCTACAGCCAGGGGCTGAAACCACAGTCACAGCCAGGCAGTCTGGCATCGGCCCCAAAGCCTAAAGCCACAGCCCGAGAGGCTGGTGCTGGACCCGGGGCCTGAAGCCCCAGCCCAAGAGGCCTGCGCGCTCCCTGGCGCCTAAAGCCACTGCCAGAGAGGCCAGCACCGGCCCTGGGACCTACAGCCACACACTCAGCCCAAGAGACCGGCACGGGCCCCAGAGCCTGAAGCTCTAATCAGGAAGGTCAGCAGTGGCCTGAGTGAAGGCAGAGACCCTAGGATGGTCCTTGTACAGGAGGGACCCCTGTACCGGTACAGGGGGGGGTCCCCTGCTCAAAAATTAAAGACAGGAGGAACACTTACTTCAGAGGCGGAGTCTGGGGAGTGGTTTACAAGGAATAGGCAGGACCTGGGAGGAGTTTGGTAGAAAGGGGGCAAGGCTTCTGCTTATCAATAGCACACTGCAAAGGAGGAAGCTCCTGGAATTGCAGGTCTGAAGCCTTCAGATGAGAAACCAGACCAATCACCACAAAGGAAATGATATTCAAAACGACTTGACTGTACTCTGCACATGTCCAAGAAGGAGTGAAAAACAAGAAGACATTCACAGAATTAGTTAGCAAGGGCCCAAGGGCCTGAAACTGTAGGCACAGCACAAGAGAGGCTGGCACCGTCCCTGGGGCCTAAAGCTGTCACCGCAGCCAGAGAGACCGGCACTGGTCCCAGGGCCTGAAGCCACAGCCACAGCCCAGAAGGGCAGCCCCGGCCCTGGGGCCTGAAGCCACAGCCCAAAAGGGCAGAACCAGTCCTGGGACGTGAAGCCACAGCCCAAGAGGCTGGCACCAGCTTTGGGGCCTGAAGCCACAGCCCAAGAGGCTGGCACCAGCTTTGGGGCCTAAAGCCACAGCCACAGCACAAGAGGCCAGCACCAGCTCCGGGCCTAAGTCCACAGCCGGAGAGGCCGGCACTGGCCCAGGGCCTAAAGCCATAGTCCGGGAGGCCAACATCGGCCCTGGGGCGTAAAGCCACAACCAGAGAGGCATACAGGTGTGCATTCCTATTGGTTTCTACTGATTCCTATGGGACTCCATTGAGCACTACAAGGCCGTGCTGGTCCTTACTACTTTATATGGGTCAATAGTGGTTTGCGCTCCTACGGCTTCCGATGGGTGTCTACTGACCACTATGAGTCCATCCTGGTCTTTCCTGGCCCATACTGGTGTGCACGCCTGGATCCTACTAGTTCCTCTGGGACTCCATTGACAATATGAGGCCGTATTGGTCATTACTGGTTTTTATTGGGCTGCACAAGAGTCATCCTCGCTTCCCTGTTATTTTACTTTGGTTAACCCCATTGGGTGAGCCTGGTGTTGGTTTCCTAAAGTTTGGATCTGGGAGGCGTCCATTTCCTTTGCTTATGATGAAGGCACGGAAGCGATGCGGGCGCACACTAAGGTCACAAGTGTTGCAGGGGTGGGAGCGTTTGTGCCACAGCTGGTGAGCAGAGCTGGTGCTCTGGTGGGCGTGCTGCACGCGGGGACTGAGCTCTGGGCCCTCCTTGGAACAGATCACCCTGTGAGAGCCTGTCCGAAGCACCACTGTGGCGTGTGTGCGAGCTGGGCACAGCTTGGGCTGAGCAGGCCGAGCAGGTGAGCTGGGTTTGGTGCTGGGGGGTTGCCAGGAGCTGTCTCACAAGAAAAGCTGGGCTGGGGAGGAGTTCCCAGCTCAAAGGGTGCCCTTCTGACTGGCTGTTTCCAGGGGACGGGGGTTCTTGTTGAGATTCCATCCCACTTTTCGATGAGGATGATGAAATGTCATTCCTCCCCTGGAAATCCGCTGCCGGGCCCCCGCCTTCATGTCAGACATTGAAAAGGAAGGAGAGCGCAGACTTCACAGAGCGCAACTTGCGCCTCACTGCCCCACGGATGGCCGGGCTAGGCGGCCGCGATGGAGTCACCACAGCGACACAGAGGAGCAATGCCGGGTAATGGATGGAGCTTTCTGACAAGGAATCGGCTCGTTCCAGGCAAAGCCGGGCAACTTTCGAAACAACAAATCATAACCGTTACGGGTAGAGGGTACTTTGGAACAGTTGTGATTTCCGCGCCAACTGCCTGAAGATCAATTTAGGCAACGGCTACTAAAGAGAAATGAGGAACGCAATCCTGAGAGGAAAGAAAAGAAGAGAGAGAAAACAGAGAGGTGCCAGCACTCCCACTCGGGGCGGGCAGCAGGCTGCTGTCCTGCGTCATAATGGGCCACGGCCAGCACTGGCCACGCTGTCACCGCGTCGCCACGGCAACGTTTGTGACACGGCCACCCGGGAGGGGTATAAAGGCGGTGCACGGTGGTGGGTCCTGCACCCTGAAGGAGCATCTGGACGAGAGCAGACGCATCTGAAGGGATGAGCTCCGGCATGGCTGGCGCCAACACGGAGCAACCCGCTGGCACAAGGCGGAACAGCACGAGCGAGGCCGGCCCCGCAGCGAGGCGTGCCTCCAGAGCGACAGACACCAACACCGAAGGTACACGGGTCCACAGCCACCACAGGAGCGCTGCTGCAGCCCATCTTGGCGCTGAGCGGGAGAGACCCAGCACGGGGACCAGCTCGGGGCTGTCTCCGTGTGGGGCTGGGGACTGCAACGACACTTTCCGTCTGCCACCTCCCTCCCGGCCCGAGGCAGTAGGAGCGCCGGGAAGCGGCAGATGCAGAGTGTGACCCGCTTTTCCTCTGCCCTCCAGAGCGAGTTGCCGTCTGGGATGCGGTGGCCGCCTACGTACAGGAGCACCTCCTGGTGCAGAAGGTGTGTTGGCTGTCGTCTTCCTCCTCTCCCTGTCCAGCTCAGCCTGCAGTTCCTCTGACTCTTCCCCTCCACACAAAGCAGGAAGCTCAGCCCAAATTGCTCTGCTGTGCATAGCGTGGGCTTCCTGCAAAGGCAGCATCGCTTGTGCTAGGCGGGCTCCGAGCTCAGGGCCGAGCCCAGCCTCGGGAAGCCTCTGGATTCCACCAGGCTGCTTCCGCCCTGACTGCTGTGCTGCATTTGGGAGGGCAAGGGGAAGGAGAGGACTGTGCAGCTCCTTCCCAAAGCCTCTCCTGCTGCCCTGCCCGCTGGTGCCTCTGAGCAGCGGGAGAGGGCTTCTGAGCTCTGTCCCTACGTGGGACCCCCTCCAGCTCTTCCTCCAGCCGGCCCATAACCCTGCAGCCCGTGCTTTCTCTTCCACTCGCAGGGGGTCTGGATTCCCACCTTCGGCTCATTTGACACCATCTCTAAAGACATCAGGACTGCGGACGGGACCGTGACTCTGCGGTGGCCCGTGTTTCAGCTGGCCAGGAACCTCAGAGCCATGCACCACCTCGGGTCCGACAAGGACTCCCTGCCAGGTAGGAGCGGGATTGAACCCTTGCAGGCTTCACGGACGGGGCAAAGAAGGCCACCGCCTCCCTTCTCAGAAGGAGACCTCCCTCCCCCTCCGAGGTGGGGGCCGTGCTGGCTGATGGCCGCAAGAAGCACTTGTAGGGAAGCAAGCAAGCGCCTGTGGAAAAGCGACTGCAGGATCAACTCTGTCCCTCGCATTTTTCAGCCCATAGGGAGGTGGAGACCCTGAAATACAGCGAGGTGGCTGCCGCTGCCTCTGTGACCTGGCAGAGAGGGAAGACCTGCATCCAAAGCACCGTGTCCCTCCTCTCCAACTGCCTCAAGAATGGGGAGAACGTTGCCTTTGTCCTGAAAGACATAGGAGTGCTCCTCTTTGAAGGCATGAGCTTTGGAATTAAATACTATTACGACTTCCTTGAGAAGCTCTCCGGGAAGGAGAAATTCAGAAAAGTTGTTTTCAAGGTGAGCTGGAGGTTTCTCCATGGCCCGGGCAGTCCCGTGACCCTTGCTCTGACTGCACATGGCCCACCAGGACCTGGCCAGCTGCTTGGGCTGTGCAGGTGCTGCGCTGGTGTCAGCTCTCCCTGCCTTGGGCTCCTCCAGTCCTGAGGGCCTCAGCCATCAGAAGGATGTCCCACAACCTCCCTGTTCCTCCCCTGCAGGCCCCCTGGCTGCTGGACACGCTGGTGTCCCGGGTGGCACCGGTGGCCTCCCTGACGCACTCTGGCCGCCTCGTCGTCTTCCCCATGTGAGTATGTTTGTGGCTGCAGCCGCTGCTTGATGCAGCTGCTCAGCTCTCATTCTGTAGTGCTTGTTCCTTGTGTCCATGGCTGTCCTGCCCGTGACGATATGGCACAGAATCACAGAATCATTTGAGCCGGAAGCAACCCTGAAAGGGCACCTAGTCCCACGATCCTGCAAGGAACAGGGACACCTACCGCCAGATGAGGTTGCTCTGAGCCTGGTGCAGCCTGACCTCAAACGACTGTCGGGGCAGCCACCACCTCTCTGGGCAAGACGTTCCGGTGCCTCACCACCCTCCTGCCAAAAACTTCTTCCGTACATCCAATCTAAATCCTCCCTCTTTCCCTTTGAAACTGTTTCCCCTTGCCCTACCCCAAGGGACCCTGCTAAGGACTCCAGAAAGTAGTGGCCTTAACGCAGCAGGAAAATGTGCTGTGAGCAGACATCACGGCCAGCAAAAAGGATTGGCGGAGCACTGCGTCACGCCGGTGTCTGCTCTTTCTGCACAGGTTTCAGAAGCAGGTTGCACCCAAACCACCGCCCAGGATATTCCGCAAGGCCTCCGGAGATCTCCATGGTGAGGGGAAGCAAAAGAAAGAAGGGGCTTTGCCACCTCTTGTCCAGGGCAAGAAAGGTAAAGCAGCTGCCAGCTCCTTCCCATGGCACGTGCAACCACCGTGTGACGGGAAATCCCTGAGCGCCCCTTGTCACTGAGCCAAAGGCTTCAGGTGAATGTCTTCTGCCTTCCCGATTGCAGTGAGGTTTGCTGAAGTGCCAACGTACATCAGACGCTTCAGCGTTGCAAGTACTGCTGGACAAAGCTCAAGAAGCAGAAGAAGCTTACAGCAGGAGAGCTTTTCGTCCAGGTGAGGCTGGAGGCTCTGGGCTGGGATCAGCTCACAGGGCTGGCCCCTGTCCGGATCTCAGGAGCGCCACGGGGCAGCCGGTGAGCTGTCTGTGGGGAAGGCCGTGTTGCAGCCAAGGGTCCTGGCTCAGGGTTGCAGGATGCGGCCCCAAAGCCATCACCCACTCAAGCAGACCCCTCTTGCTCTGTCTTTTCAGTCCGCTGCCAGCGATCCTGAGAACGTCTGAAGCCCGCGAGCAGCCGGTGACCTGGCAGCCGCAGGGCCAGGCAGGAAACGAACGCCAAGAACACCTGGGCCAAACAACGGGAAAAAAACATGTCCGGTTCCGCGGAGATGAACAAGGAGCGGGAGAGGACCGTGAGGCTGGAGCGGCGGCCATGTGGAAAGCAAAGGCCTCGCACTCTCAGGTTGCCGGGAGGCAGGTGGCATCTCACATCAAAGACAGGAGATGTTCATTAAGAGCTGAGTCCAGCCTGTCCAGGGATACCAAAGGCCACGCATCCCGGCCGCCGTTACTGCATCGTGACTCTGTGAAACTACTCAGGCAGAGGCAGATGGCCAAGAAGGACAGGCCGGCGCAGGCAGAACCTCAGGAGACGGCGGCATCACCGTCTCACCGTGAGTGCAGCCTGCCTGAGGAGCCCTCCACCTGCAGATCTGGTTTGCTGCCACCCACACGCAACAGACCAGAGTCTCCCAGGAGTCTGCCTCCAAGGACCACAGCCCCACGCCGCAGGCCGCCAACACCCTACCCGTTTCTGCCACGTGACTCTGTCAAACTACTCAGGCAGAGGCAGATGGCCACGAAGGACAGGCCGGCACAGGCAGAACCTCAGGAGACGGCGGCATCACCGTCTCACCGTGAGTGCAGCCTGCCTGAGGAGCCCTCCACCAGCCGATCTGGTTTGCTGCCACCCATACGCAACAGACCAGAGTCTCCCAAGACTCCGCCTCCAAAGTCCAAAGCCCCGCGCCGCAGGCCGCCAACACCCTACCCACGCTGAGCAGGGCATGGGGTGCCCGGGACAGACAGAGCTGCCCCTGAGCCTGCAAAACTCCATCTGCACCATTCCTGGGTGCCAGCTCCCTGTAGAAAAGCAGAGGTAGAGGGACAGTGGGGACTGGGCTGGATTCAAGAAAGAACATTCACGCTAGAAGCTGCGGAACAAGATAGATAAACGGCATGAGAAAGGAATGCTGAGAACAAAGGACGCCTCCAGGAGACAAAAACAAGAGTCATGCGAGAAGCACGATCACCGCATGATAACGACCCCGGGTGGAGGAAGAGCACGTGGCTACGAACAACTCGTGACACCGATGGATAAGCTCCTACATGCACGCTTAAGGAGTCGACCAGGGGTGACTGTGTCAAATGATTTTTTGACATGGAAAGGGGGGTGGGAAAATGGGAAAGAGAGAACTTGGGGATGTTTGAACCTGCAATAAACAATTTGGATCATTCACACCTGAGTCCGTGCCTTCAGACGCCGCAGGAACTCTCCCAGGACCCCGTGACCCTGGGTGCATACGATGGCTGTATTTCATGGAATCATCCCAGAACCATGGAATGGCCTGGTTGAAAAGGACCCCAAAGATCACGGAATCATAGAATCGCTAAGGTTGGAAAAGACACACAGGATCATCCAGTCCAACCATTCGCCCGTCACCAATGGTTCTCGCTAAACCATGTCCCTCAACACAACATCCAAACGCTCTTTGAACACCATGAGGCTCGGCGACTCCACCACCTCTCTGGGCAGCCCATTCCAGTGCCTGACCACCCTTTCAGAGAAGTACTATTTCCTAACGTCCAGCCTGAATGTTCCCTGGTGCAGCTTAAACTATTCCCTCTAGTCCTATCACTAGTCACACAAGAAAAGAGGACCAGGCTGCCCAGCAGACCAGACCAGCAGAGCCACATCCAGCCTGGCCTTCAATGCCTCCAGGGATGGGGCATCCACAGCCTCTCTGGGCAAGTTGTTCCAGTGCGTCACCACCTTCTGAGTGAAAAACTTCCTCCTCATATCTAACCCAAACCTCCCCCGTCTCATTTGAAAACCGTTCCCCCTTGTCCTATCGCTATCAACCCATGTCATTCCCCCTCCTGTTTATGTGCTCCCTTCAAGTATTGGAAGGCCACCATGAGGTCTCTCTGGAGCCTTCTCTTCTCCAAGCTGAACAAGCCCAGTTCCCCCAACCTTTCTTCAGAGGAGAAGAAAGCCCTGTGGTCATCTTAGTGGCCCTCCTCTGGACCCGGTCCAAGAGCTCTGCGTCTTTCTTGTGCTGGGGGCCCCAGGCCCTTCACAAGCCCTTCATCAGCTTTGTAGCCCTTCTTTGGACCTGCTCCAGTACCTCGGTTTCCCTTCTGTACCAAGGTGCCCAAAACTGAACACAGCACTCGAGGTGAGGCCTCACCAGTGCGCAGTACAGGGGCAGGATGACTTTTCCAGTGGTGCTCACCACATCATTACGGATCCAAGCCAGGATGCTGCTGGCCGCCTTGGCCACCTGGGCACACTGCTGGCTCATATGCAGCAGACTGTCCAAGTGGATGAGCTCCTTCTCCCCATCACTGTTGTCTTATGGAAGGTTGCCATCACAAGTGCAGCAATTCATGCTTCTTGAGAGCACCGCTACTGGGTCTGGGTCTTTTGGGTTGGAGCTGGTTAGATTCACCTAGGAATGAGCAGATACACAGCAGTGAGTGTCAAACTTTCACATCCTAGGAGGCAATGGTTTCATGCTGTTTTTCAAGCAGGCTTCAAGCAGCATGCAAGATGCTCACCTGGCGAGCTCCCAACAGACAAAGTATGGAGTTAGCAATAGCTGCTAATTAAGTGTGCTCAAACTCTCTCTAAAGCAGTTATGAGGTCCGATGTAGCCTGACAGTAACCCCCACACAGGGGGGAAGAAAGCAACACCTGCACAGCTGGTTTTATGAGCACTAAACAAGCATGACTAAAATGCTCAAGGGAGACTGTCTTAAAGCACAGTCACAGGATATGTTTGTTATACTGAAGACTAAGGGATATCATTTCAAAATGGCATCAGGGAGAAGATGGGATAAAACTCCCCACTGGCCTGCACTTCAGTGCTATGTTTTTATGTTTTGGATTTTACAGAGTCAGAGTCTCTGTAGCTACAGCAAGATGTTGGATGCCTTCTCTCATTGGGAATGTTTATGGAACAGTGCCTTTACGTAGTTTAAATGTCTGCCTTGTGACACAAAAGCAAAATGGACCCAGAAATGTATTCTTACTTCCATAGTAACAGTGTCAGAAAGAAACACTCAGAGACTTCTTGCAGGGATGCCCAGATACTGTCTTTCAATAACTACGTGGGGGAAAGGCACGAGAGGGGTGTGCTCTGCCAGCTCCAGATTTCGAGTTAACACGAGACTCATTTAGGAAAGACCGGGGCTAACTGAAGATGTTATGCGCAGGCTTGAACGCTAGGAGGAGGTACAAGCACACTGAAAGCACGAATTCTGTGCTGCTGAACAACAGTTTTTTGAAAGCTGGATTTGCACCCTTACCTGCCAGGACTATGACTTCCATTTCTGAGGCCTCCTGGAATTGTGCTGCAGTTTGCATTTGGCCACAGAGGATGGATTTCCCAGGCTGAAGCAGGAATGACAACTGCCAGCTGGTGATTTCTTCATCTCGTTGGGTGAAGTTCTTCTGGAGTGAGAAAATAGTCAGTGGTGTGAGTTGTGGCGCAGGGTGAGGGAAGAGCTGCACTGAGTTCTTGCCAACAGTTGCTTTTTACTAGCTCTGCCTGGTTTCTGCTGAAACAGACCTTAGAGACTCGGTCTCTTTCAAACAGTTGAGGATGTTTCCATTCTTATAGTTCAGCCCTGAAGTCTTGCTAGTTAAATTCCTCTAAACTATCCAAAGTATGATGCACTGCAGGTGAGCAAAGGCTCCACAGCTGTACAGCACAGCATCTACAGGATGGCTTTTATTTAGCTGGCAGGTGGAACTGCTTTCTGAGAAAGCATAGCCATAAAAGGCATTAAAAACATCTCTTCTGCTGTTAACAAATCATCAGACACACTCATAATTTATAAGAGCATTTTATCACTGTATTTTAACAGGCAAACAAAACCCTTAGAAAACAGGGGCAGGTAAGTCAGAAAGCTTCACTGCCATACTTGAATCGAGCTTCATCTGCATGCAAAATATTGTAATGGTAGTGACACTTTTCTTCTTGTAAAGTTTGGGTTTGGTCACTCTCAGGATCCAGCAACAGGAAATGGCGCACAGGACTGCAGCTGCTACAACCCAGGTGGACGCAGAGAACTGAATCTAGCTGTGTCTTGCTCTTGGCCTGCTTACAGCCTGTGCTTGTTTTTGGAGACAAACATTTAAACTTCTACCAAAGTAGCTGACAGTGCCAGCTGCTAGGATCTCTGACGCTTCTCAGGGCAGAGCAGTGCAGGGGAGCACCAGGAGTCTGTTCTAAAAGCTGTCCTTGTTTGCTAATGCTTACAGAGCAAGTATTTATATGGCCATCCTCATGTGGTAAGAGGTGTGGGAGGGAAGTGTATCCTCCCGTCACATCAACATCCTGGTTGGATCCATTCCTACTACTTATTCCTTTAACATCACAGCTCCTGGGTAACGTATGCACAGCCTCATGTGTTTGTCAGCTGTACCTGAGTACCCGGGGTGAAGTTTGGCACAAATGGGCATACGGACATCCAGCTGTCCTCCAACTAGACTAATCTGAGATGGCTTAAAGCAGGCTTGGGAAGGCTTTCCCCTCTTGAAGGCTTGTACAGGTTGAGATGCCGTGCCGAGAGGGTCTGCCTTGCTAGAGTACAGTATTCCTGAGCTTAGCTGATACGCTGTGACATACTCTCACCCTTCTGCTCTCCCCTTATGTGAGGAAGCAGGCAGTGCAAATGCCTGAGTTACTGAACAACTAGCCAAGGTGATATGCCCCACTCTAAAGCGTGGATAACCATTTGGCTCAGGTGCTTTGCATGTTGATCTTCCCCTGGCAGAGCTCAGCCTGCTGTGGGCTGTTCCTGTTCAGCCAAGCTAACCCCTGCATCCTACTGACATAAAAACTGCCTTCCAGTGGGAACAAAAGCAGGACTTACAAGGAACTGTGCTATCCAAAGAAGAGCAACGCTTGTATAAAATGGAAAGCAGCAAATATTCTGGAAAAGCAGCTATCTATACTCCACCGGTGGTAATAACTGCAGTGACTGTGCAAATTTCATTGGAAGGACAGGTTATCAAAGCAGATGGAATGAACTTAGCGCTGCTTGCATTCAAGGCCAGGCCGGATGTGGCTCTGGGCAGCCTGGTCGAGTAGTTGGTGACCCTGCCCATGGCAGGAGGGTAGAAACTAGATGACCTTTGAGGTCCTTTTCAACCCAGGCCATTCTATGGTTCTATGATTCTAAAGCCACAAATCAGCAACGCAGGCAGAGAACTGGGCAACAGCTGCAGGGCCGTGCAGTCTTTGCCATCCAGCTGGACAGCCCTGCTGATTAACTTATAGAGGCTGTGCAGAAGAAATAACCAGGAAAGCATCTGTCAGAATATCTCACATTAAGAGCAAGACTTACATTTCTCCGCATCAGTGCTTATGAATACCAAGAGCTTTCTTTAAATCCGCTAATTGCTATTTATCTTCTAAGATGCTTGTAAGGATCAACAGGCCATGCACGGTGTTGCACTGCAGGACAGCTCAAATGGGAAAACACGCAGAAGCGTTGATGAGAGTGATTTTAGAAAGAAGAGAAGGAGGAGGGGACAGAGTTAAGTTATTCTGTATGGCTGGTCAGTGAGAGGACCTAACAGCAGCAGCCAAACATTCAGATGTATGTCCTTACAGAGCATCCTTGGCTTCCCAGAAAGATACTGGTAGCCACATTTACCATATTCTCACATAAGCCCAGAAGTCTGCTGTCTCCTTGATAGTAAAAGTATATTTCAAATATCTTGGAGGAGGTCAGGATTTGATCAAGGTGCCTGGTCAAGATAAAGCTAATGGAGGAAGGCGCTCACCTGCTCCATCTCCAATGACTGAGCTGGATTTGGAGCTGAAGAGGACATCTGTGTGGTTCAAGATGAATTCCACATCTTGCCTCCATGAAGGCAGCTCTTCCTCTGACACAGGCAGACTCGCTTTGCTGTGATTTGAAGAAAAGGCAGATGAGGTAAAACTGCCATCAGACAGAAGACAGGGAAGATGCGCACCACTTGGGTAAGGCTTTGGCACGTGTCAGCTGTTGTGCCTCATTGCGCGGGAAACAAGACCTTTGGGACCATTAAGAGATTACATCTCAGCAAAGCAGTACACAAGGGATCATATTGGCTGCAGTGACTGATAGCTAGGCTTTTGTTTTAGGCTGAAGTCCTGCTGCAACAGGCAACAAAACACTGGGTCAAAAGAATAAGAGGTGTGTTGCAGGTCCAGATGGAGGTAAATATATCGCGCACACACAGCGGGGAGCTTACTGCTACCTTCTTAACAGAAACAATGAGTTGGGGCATCAATGAGTTGATGGGGATCGGCCAAATGCCACTAGCACAGCTGGTGGAACAGCAGGAAAAAAAAAAACAAAACAGGAATTCTTGCAGGCATTGTTCTTACCCAAAGAACCACTGCTGGAACCACCAAATGTGGCATGAATATCATGCAGGACGTGGCAAAGACACGTGAGTAAACCTCATGGAGCAACAGAAAGAGGACCTCAGATCTGGGGCACTGCTGCACCCATCTCCCACCATTCGAGTGGCAGGATGATAACACCAGGTGGGTATCTGGTGTGCAGGAAACATGACCTGCTTGATTTACAGATACACCCTTTGGATCTCTATAAAAACCCCAACGTAAACAGAATGAAGACCAAAAAAGGTGCACAGATGTATACGTACGTGACAGGCCATGCCAAGAGGCCCAGGGAAGAGGGAAATGAAAGACATCGCCTTGTGCTTACTGAGAACTTCTCATACAGTTGGTCGGTCAGCAGAGGGTTCAGGAGCTTCCTGAAGTACATTCTGCAGAGGGAGCTCACGCTGCAAATGTCACAGTCATAGCTGCCCTCAGTTAGGTCACGAATCTGCTCGGAGTCAAACTCATGGCTGGAGAGAAGGACACAAAAATGGGTAGAGGGGATTGAAAAAGAAGAAAACAAGTAAAAAGCAATGCAAAATAAAGTCAAAAAAAGGAAGGGGTTCCTGATTGACAGGAAAAAATAAACAGTCACCAGCACTAGATGAGCCACGCTAGACGAGATCTTTCCAAAAGGAGACCTTTTCTTTTTGCTAAGGCATTTCCAGTTACGCTGACAACTGACTGCCTAGTCTACAATCACATGCCAGGAGCCCAGAGCAGCAAGGACGAGCATGGGCTGCTCAGAAGGGCTCTGCGAACAAGAGGAAACTGGAATGAGAACTGACAGCACTGACACTGCAGTCCCACAGCCTTCCAACGCTCCATCCTGAAGGAGAACTTCCTGCACCAGCAAGTCTACTGAGCACCATCAAACAGCAACAATCCTGGCCCACCACTGCTGAGTGTGCACTGCCCGCACAGAGCTGCCCCACAGCGCAGGCCTCTGAATGCCCAGAACATGGCACATGCCCCTTTCCACCCCTACTGACAGCTGTGTCAGTCACAGCACTCTCACGGTAGTTTTGGGATGCTGGACGCAATGCTGGACAGGTGGTACATCCCCCACACCACGCCATGCTGCTCAGTGAATCCAGTGCAGCTCTGGAGGACCTGGGGAACTACAGAACAAGTGCCAGCGGTTAGCTGAGCTTGTTATTCAAGTCCTGGTCCAGGCTGTGCTCTTCTCACATCCCATCCACTAAGCCCAGCCAGGCTACTGCTTGGTTCTCCCTTAGAACAGAAAGCTGTCAGAGATGTCACTGCAGGATCTGGTGCAGAGACTAGACAGAGGTGTGTTCTTTGCTTTAAAGAAAAGCCAGGACCTATGAATCAGCCTGGAGAAAGTAATTCTGGGGAAGCCAGACACACTGCAAGTCCCAGCACAGCTCCCACAAGAATGGTGGTGTTCAATCTCATGTCCAGAAGAGCTATGAAACTGATGCAGTACACTCTCTTTGGACAAAAGGCTTCCTTTGTTCTCAGGCTAACGTGGGACTGGCTCACACAGTCTGCTTTAAGCAGTGTTAGATGGACACACAGGGCACACAGACACAAAATAAAAACTCTTCTAGCTAAGCCATCCAAGCCAGCTGCCTCAGCACTCATTTAAAAAAAGTTAGACCCCTCAGCTGTTGTCCTGCCATCTCTCTTTTAGTCTCTCCATCTACTCTTTTCTCACCGTAGTTATGAATCCTCTCTCACACACAATAAGGACATTTATATCATTTTTAAAATATACCTAGTATTTATTTGAAGACTTTGAGAGATTGCAAATCAAAAGCTTCGGCACTTGCCTCTTATTTAGCATTAGCCTCAGTCTACCTCTCAGCCATCAACTCCCATTACACATTTAACCACTGGTATCAACTTGCCCCTTGCTAGATGTGATCTCTCCAGGTTGCCTTTAGGTTGCCAACAGATGAAGGTCCCAAGAATAGGCTGTTCCTTAACATCTTGGCCGGAGTGGAGAAGATGCTCTCCCAGGTCACACCCAAACACCCTTTTCTTCAGGATCTCCCACTGCTTTGATTTCTTTGAGTGGGACTTCATGAATAGAAAAAAAAGAAGGTGGTCAGCTTGCCATCATCACCATTCCTGATCCAAGCCAGGATGTCATTGGCCGCCTTGGCCACCTGGGCACACTGCTGGCTCTTATTAAGCCGACTGCCCAAGTGCACACCAAGGTCCCTTTCCATCAGGCAGCTTTCCAGCCACTCCTCCCCAAGCCTGTAGGGTTGCCTGGGCTTTTTGTGAAGAAAATGCAGGACCCAACACTTGGCCCTGTTGAAACTCATACAGTTTACCTTGGCCCATCAATCCAGCCTATCCAGATCCCTCCGTAGTGCCTTTCTCCCCTCCGGCTGATCAGCACTCACTCCCAACTTGCTGTCATCTCCAAACACACTGAGCGTGAGCTCAATCCCCTTGTCAAGATCATAGTATCATAGAATCATAGAATAGTCTAGGTTGAAAAGGACCACAATGATCATCTGGTTTCAACCCCCCCGCCACGGGCAGGGTCGACAACCACCAGACCAGGCTGCCCAGAGCCACATCCAGCCTGGCTTTGAATGCCTCCAGGGATGGGGCATCCACAGCCTCCTTGGGCAACCTGTTCCAGTCCGTCACTACCCTCTGCGTGAAAAACTTCCTCCTAATACCTATCCTAAACCTCCCCTGTCTCAGTTTAAAACCATTCCCCCTTTTCCATCACTATCCACCCTCGTAAACAGCAGTCCCCCCTCCTGTTTATACTCTCCCTTCATGTATTGGAAGGCCACCATGAGGTCTCCCCACAGCTTTCTCTTCTCCAAGCTAAATAAGCCCAGTTACCTCAACCTTCCTTCATAGGAGAGGTGCTCCAGCCCTCTGATCATCTTAATGGCTTTCCTCTGGACCCGCTCCAAGAGCTCTGTGTCTTGCCTGTACTGAGGGCCACAGGCCTGGATGCAGTACTCTAGATGGAGCCTCACAAGAGCTGAGTAGAGGGGCACAGTCACCTCCCTCTCCCTGCTGGCCACCCTCTTTTAATGCAGCCCAGAACACAGCTGACTTTCCAATTTGCAAGCGTACACTGCTGGCTCACGTCTGGCTTCTTGCCCACCAGGACCCCCAAGTATTTCTCCAACAGGGCTGCTCTCAAGGGGGTCTTTGCCCAGTCTGTATAATACCTGGGACTGCCCTGGCCCACGTGCAACACCTTGGCCTTGTTGAACCTCATTAGGTTCACATGGATTCACCTCTCCAGCCTGTCTAGGTCCCTCTGGATGGCTTCCCTTCTCTCCTATGTATCGCCTGCACCGCCCAGCTGGTGTCATCTGCAAACTTGCTGAGGGTGCACTCGATGCCATCGTCTGTCACTGATGGAGATGTTGAAGAGCACCGGTCCCAAAACCGACTCCTGAGGGACACCGCTCGTGATTGGCCTCCACCATGACACAGACCCGTTGATCACAACCCTTTGGCTGCAACCCGACAACCAATTCTTAATCCACCAAACAGTCCATCCTTCAAATCCACACCTCTCCAATTTAGAGAGCAGGATGTGGTGAAGGACCATGTCAAAGGCTTTGCAGAAGTCCAGGTAGATGACATGCATCACCCTTCCCCTGTCCACCGATGCCGTCACTCCATCATAGAAGGCACTGATTGGTCAGACACAATCTGCCCTTGCTGAAGCCATGCTGGCTGTCTCAAATCACCTCTTTGTCTCATATGTGCCTTAACATAGCTTCTAGGAGGATCGGCTCCATGATCTTCCCAGGCACAGAGGTGAGGCACACCGGTCTGTACTTCCACAGATCCTCCTTTCTCCCTTTCTTAAAAATGGGAGTAACGTTTTCATTTTTCCAGTCACTGGAGACTTCACCAGACAGCTGTGATTTTTCAAATATGATGGAGAGCGGCTCAGTGAGACATTAGCCGTCTCTCTCTGAACCCTAGGATGGATATCATCCAGCCCCATGGACTTATTATATACTTTCAGTTTCAAGAGGAGGTCTCGGACTTGTTCCACTGTTACAGTGGGACGGAACCTGCTCCTCTCACCCACACCTAGGGCTTCAGGGTCCTGGCAAACAGGGGGAGGAGCCTGACCACCAGTGAAGACCGAGGCAAAGCACTTAGTGAGTACCTCAGCTTTTTCCTTCTGAGGAAGCCAGCTCTCCATCCTCATTTATCAGAGGGGGAACACTCTCCTTGATCTGTCTCCTCCTGCTTATGTACCTGAAGAGCTCCTTCTGGTTATTTTCACATCCCTCCCCACTTCCCAGGCTACACAACCCTGCTTCCCCTTCCTGGACATTTCCCTTTTTTCCTTCCTCAGCCATGCCGGTTGCCCGCCTCCTCTGCTCAATTTCTTCTGCTGGGGGGATTGAGAGCTCTTGAGCTCTCAGAAGGCTGTCCCTAAAGAGCTGCCAGCTCTGTTCTGTGCCCATGCCCTCAAGGAACCTTTCCCAGCAGATCCTACCCAGCAGTTCTTTAAGCAGCCCTTTGGCAGCCCTGAAGCACAGGATCCTGGCTCTGCTTTTTGCCAGGCCTGCATTCCTCCAGATCACAAACCCCACCAAGGCATGCTCACTGCAGCCCAGGCTGTCTCCAATCTTAACCTCTTTAATGCTCTCCTCTGGTGAGCACCAGGTCCAGTAGGGCTTCACCTCGGCTCTGTCCGTCTAATCCCTGGACCAGGAAGTTATCCTCTAGGAGACTCCAGGACTCTCCTGGATTGTCTGCCACCCGCCATGCCACTGTCCCAGCAGATATCTGGGTGGTTGAAACCCCCTATCAAGACAAGAGCCCACAAGTGCGACACCTCCCGCCGTTGAAGCAAGAAGGCCTCATCAACAGGCTCCTCCTGATCAGGCAGCCTGTAGCAGACCCCAACCACTAGATGCTCTTTACTGGACCAAACCATAATTTTCATGATTTTTTCAGAGCTCATAAGCTCTCAACCTGGTCATGGCTGTAAACTCGGACACAGCTCTTCACAATCGATCCACTCCCTAACATAGAGGGCAACTCTCCCACCCTTCCTACCCTGCCTATCCCTTCTGAAGAGCCTGTAGCCTTCAATCAGAGTATTAACCATTAACAAAGATGTCAAATAGGAGTGGCCCCAGTACCGAGCCCTGGGGGACACCACTCGTGACTGGCTGCCAGCTGGATATAACTCCATTGACCACAACCCTTTGGGCCCGGCCATCCAGTGTTTCACCCAGCGGAGCGTACGCCCATCCAAACTGTGGGCAGCCAGCTCCTCCACGACGTTGCTGTGGGGGATAGTGTCAAAGACTTTACTGAAGTCCAGGTAGACCACATCGACAGCCCTACTTTCATCCGCTAAGCGGGTCACCTTGTCACAGAACAAAATCAGGCTTGTCAAACAGGATCTAGCATTCATAAACCCATGCTGACTGGGCCTGATCCCCTGGTTGACCTTTAATTGATCCGTGACGGCTCCCGAGATTATCCGTTCCATAACCTTCCCTGGCACCGAGGTGAGACTGACAGGTCTGTAGCTACCAGGATCATCTTTCCAGCCCTTTTGGAAGACGGCTGTCACATTTGCAGGCTCCAGTCTGCTGGGACATCCCCGCTTAGCCAGGACTGCCGAAGGATGATGGAGAGTGGCTTGGCAGCCACATCCACCAACGCCCTCAGCACTCCAGGGTGCAATCCATCCGGCCCCATGGACTTGTGAGCGTCCAGCTTTTGGAGCAAGTCCAAAACCATCTCATCATGGATCACGCAGGGCTTATTCTGTTCCCCATCCCTATCTACCAGCGCAGGGGGCTGCGTGCCCAGGGAACAACTAGTCTTACTAGTAAAGACGGAGGCAAAGAAAGCACTGAG
The DNA here is from genome assembly GCF_016699485.2 of Gallus gallus. Classification (NCBI taxonomy): domain Eukaryota; kingdom Metazoa; phylum Chordata; class Aves; order Galliformes; family Phasianidae; genus Gallus; species Gallus gallus. The sequence continues at coordinate 2,905,559 of NC_052565.1, read as the reverse complement.
CACCTCAGCCTTATCCTGATTCTTGGTCACTGTGTTCCCCCTTGTGTCCAACAGGGGATGGAGATTCTCCTTTCTTTTCCCTCCTCCTTTCTTTGCTTTCAGTTTCGATCTCACTGTGTTCCCCAGATGCTTTTCCCTTATCTCCGTGCTCTGCCCAGATGCCACTGTTTCACTGCATCTCCCTGCGGATTTCCCACCCCACAGCCCCACCCACTGCCACCATCTCCAGAGCTCTGCCCTCCCCCCAGCCCCTCCCGCACCTCCCCAGGAGATCCCTGAGGGAGGTCTCCTCAGGCTCAACTGACCCCTGAAGCTTCTTCGCCCCCCACTGCCCCTCGAGGCCCACTCACGCTTCAGGCCGTGCGCGTAGGCTGTGTTGCCATGGCAACAGCGCGCCCTCACTCACTGCACGCGCGGGAAGCCGTCCCCGTTGTGACGTCATGACCCTGCGCCGCGCGGAAGAGGCGGCCATGCGGAAGGCTGGCTGTAACTCGCGGTGCTCCCACGCCGCGGAGCAGCCCTGCGGTTCCGAGCGCCGCCTCAGCTTCTACAAGTGGGTGTTTGCTTTGTAGGCTGGACCGAGAATCTGAAAATAGAGGGAGGCGGTATGAAGACAGTGCAGTAAACCTCGTACGCCTGCTGTCACTGCTCACTCTGGGATAGCAGTCGCTTTAGCAGAGGCACAGTCCATTGTGCTACCAGAAATAGTGCTCAGCTGCCATGATACCACCCTGCAACTCCTCTCCAGCACCTGCCCGAGGTCACTGATTTCTCAGGATCCTCCAGGGGGTACAACATTCTCCTGTTTCTTCTCAGCTCTTAGCACTGCTACACTTCTCAGGAGCTATGGCCGCAAACAAAGCAGCCATCAGTCAGCTGTAAAAGCACCCCGGTACTCTGCAAGAGGACAGAGTGCTCCTGTTCTGACCACTTCCCTCAGCAGCCCACTACTGAAATGGTTTGTGGGGTTCCTTTGAGCAAGCTGCTAAGGACAGAGGCAGTCACACCAGCTGCCTATACACTAACTGGGAGAGAGGGATCTTTAACATCTTTATTACACCTCCTTAACTGAGTATAACTCTTTTCTAAAAAAAATTCTCAGCACTACAAATGATAATATTCAAAACATGTACATATATATGGCATACATACATTTCATAGAAATTAAATAACAACAAACAAGAAACAAAAGACCCCCAATAAACTGCTTTCTTCCAAAGTGTACCCTGGTGAGCAGAGAACAGCAATACCAAGCCTGCCGTCATCACGTCACTGCCATCAGGGCTCAAACTAAGGCAGCCATCTGACCAGGGAAGAAGTTCTATTAGGCACTGCTCAGTGATGACGCTCAGAATGAAGCAGCAAAGATGTTACGTGGAGGAGGTGACTTTTTGGAACTATCACCCTTTGTCTTCTGTAGCCAGCACTGACTGGCTATATATATATATAAACAGCTGTATAAATGGCTGTTTATATATCATAAACAGCCATTCCCCCTCCTGTTTATACGCTCCCTTCAAGTACTGGAAGGCCACCACGAGGTCTCCCCAAAGCTTTCTCTTCTCCAAGCTAAACAAGCCCAGTTTCCTCAACCTTTCCTCATAGGAGAGGTGTTCCAGCCCTCTGAGCATCTTAATAGCCCTCCTCTGGATCCTCTAAGATCTCCTCATCCTTCCTGTGCTGGGGGTCCCAGGCCTGGATGCAGTACTGCAGATGGGGCCTCACAAGAGCTGAGCAGAGGGGCACAGTCACCTCCCTCTCCCTGCTGGCCATCCCTTTTTTTTAATGCAGCCCAGAGCACAGTTGGCCTTCCGGGCTGCAGGCACACACTGTTGGCTCATGTCCCCCAGGACTCCCAAATCCTTCTCCAACAGGGCTGCTCTTGAGATCTTCCTCCAGTTTATATAAATACCAGGGACTGCCCTGGCCCCAGTGCAGCACCCTGCACTTGGCCTTATTGAACCTCACTAGGTTCACTCCAGTCCCATTAGGTTTACTCCAACTGTTACAATTGAGAAATGAGATCATAAGGGGCTGCAATTAGAGGGGGGAAAAGCTGTTGTCTGCAAAATGCCACAGCCTGGGGACAGCAGCCAGCTGCCATGGGCATTCCTATGGCAGGAAGGGACACAGGGGGCACGGCCCAGCTTGGGGACATGAGCCGCAACCAAAGGGACCTTGTTCAGACCACTGGGACCACGGTGCCATGGGACAACCCAGGGCGCACGAGGAGACGTGGGAAGGAGGGATGGAGAAGAGCAGAAGTGAAGGAACGGATGGTGGGAGAGATGGAGGATGAGGGAGGGACACACAGCAGGCCGTGTCTGGGCCCACATGAGTGATCTGTTGGCCCCATAGCCGTGCTGGCTGCCACTGTGCCCACCACTTACCATAACATCACATCGAGAGTCAGTGCAAAATCACTTCAGGCGCGTTTAACAGAGAACAGGAAAAGGCCAGAAAGGCACAAAGCCTAACCGCAGCGGCGGCAGCAACCGCCACGACACCCGCCGGGCTTCCAGAACCTTCCTCCGCCGGCACCACCGTAGCCAATCAGCGGCCGCTGCTGGGAGCGCGGCCAATCAGAGCAGCCGTGCATGCCCCCTTCCTGATGCGGCTCTCTCTCAGAAGCAGGGGTGTTGGTGCCGCGCCGCGTCGCGCCTTGGTTCCCGGAGGAGCTCGGCAGGCATCGCTCCTCGGTGCGGCTCTGGGAGCCACCGCGGCCGTCTGTGAGGGGGGGGTGGCGGTGAGGAGAGGCGGCCCCGACGGGGCCGCGGTGCAACGCACGGCGCTGGGAGCGGCCCCGGATACCGTCCAGGTACCGCCCGGGACGGTTCCCTCTGCGGGGCGGGCGCGCGGTCCGCGGGTCGGGGTGCGTGCCGGGTGCGTGCCGGCCGATGGCGCACAGGGAGACGCGTGAGTGAGGGTGTGTGTGTGTGGGTGTGTGTGTGTGTGTGTGTGTGGGTTGGGGGGCGGGGGGGGGGAAGGTTTGTGAGAGAGTGTAGTTATTAATTCCCAGTGGATTTCTAACACTCCTCGAGCCGCTCAGTCCCCCCCGGTCAGACCCGCGTTTTCCCTATTTCTTCCAATCTCCTCGCTCGCTCCTCACTGTAATGACCTGAGTGCAGCATTGCTCAAAGCAGAGAATTGATAGACAGAATCTGCGAAGCGATTTGTCTCAGTGTGACTCAGCGCTGTGTGGTGCTGCGTCCCATCTGATGGGTATCCGTGGCCGTGTTTGGGGTGCGTGGCTCATTGTGCAGCTCCTCCTTCCTGTGCAGCTCCACGAGGTGCGGTGGTGTCACAGCTGGGCTGCCTCGTTCCTTTGGAAACAGTCCTGGGATTACAGCTGGACAGAAATGGGCGCCGTTTGAATGTTCAGAGCGGTGCCTTCAGCGGTGAACGTGCCAGAGGTCTTCAATAGCAACAAGATCAGCTGGATTTATGGCACAGATTTTTGGGAGCGATGGTAATAGGTGTGCGTGTGTCAACCAAGAGAAGATCAGTGTGTATGGATCTTGTCTATCAGTGTGCAAGCCAGAAAAGTACTAGGAACAACTTATTTAACATATAGCTAGAGATGGAGTGGAATACTCTGAGCCTGGAGACAAACTGGATATAGCTTTTGTCAGAATAACAGTATTTCAGTCTGAAAGCGCAGCATTTCTGTGACCAGCTGCTTGTGTTTCTGCTGTATTGGCCCACAGCGATTCAAACAACACAGAGAAACACAGAAGTGTACTGTAGTTCATCATATAAAGTAGAGAACTTTATTCGCTATGAGAACAGATGTACCTTCTTTCTCCTAAATGTGTGCTGCTGCAGCTGATCACCTCAGTGTCAGGTACAAATCTGAACCAAGGTTTTGTGGTTGAACTGAAGCCAGTAGGACGTGTTCACGTGCTGCTGATCCCAGCAGCTTCCTGCAGTGGGTGCAGCTGTATTTAGACACCGTGTGGAATTTGCTGCTCTACATGAAGTTATTTCTCAGTCCTTTTCATAAGAATGTTGCACGCAAAGTTTAAAACCTCAACGTCAGTTTAAAAAACAAAACACTGAAAAACCAGCGCTGTAAAACCTGTGATGTATAGCTCTTGAGAGCAAGCTTAGATTGTTTTTTTAATGCATATGATAGTTGGTTTGATGCTTATGTATCTTTGCTTGGATTTGAGGAAAAGTCTTTTACAGTGGTGGTGGTGAGGCACTGGAACGGGTTGCCCAGAGATGCGGTTGATGCTCCTGTCCCTTTGTCATCAGTGAAATGTTGAATCATAGAACAGCTTGGGTTGAAAAGGACCACAATGATCATCGAGTTTCAACCCCCCTGCCACAGGCAGGGTCGCCAACCATGAGCCCAGGCTGCCCAGAGCCACATCCAGCCTGGCCTTGAATGCCTCCAGGGATGGGGCATCCACAGCCTCCTTGGGCAACCTGTTCCAGTGCGTCACCACCCTCCGAGTGAAAAATTGATTGAAGATTGTGATTCCGTACCTGGCTGTCAGTCCAGTGTAAACTAGTGTTTACATTTATAGACTGCATCCAAAATAGGAACTGAATGCAGTGTGTGTGCAGCAGAAGCCTGCGCAGGAAGCTGGGCCAGCGAGAATGCAGGGCATTCGATGGCAGCCCTGGACAGCAGCACAGCAAGCAGTATGTTTTGAATGTAGTTAATTTCCTAATGAAATGCCAGGCAGTAATCATCAAGCAGACCTGTAATGACTTCTCTTTCTGACGCCTGATGTTAGTAGCTGTGTTGTAGTTTTGATCAAGTGTGCCAAAGACCCGGGACCTACAACACAGTAAGAAAGGCAGGCATGGAAGGAGTTTGTATTCCTTCTATATAGTATATAGATAAATAGACAAGGCAAAGTCAGAATGAAATTTTAATCCTAAATGTATTTGTAAGTGATGGTGGTAGTGCTGCCTGTAATTAAGCTTGCTTCACGTTTCCCGTTATAAGACCCTGTTTTCAGTGGTGTCTAAGTTGGCCGAATTTGAACCATTCGGGCTGAAACTTTCCATGCTGAATGTCTGCTTCAGATGAATTGGTTTGGAAAGATTAAACAAAAAAATGGTTTCATTGCTTCTGGGAATGAAATCAAGAGAAAAATATTTCCTTTTGCTGTGCCAAGTTAATTTTGGTATTTCCTGGGTTTTGAGTGCTTGGGTCTGTAGCCTTGATGATTTTATGAATGTACGTTTATGTTTCCTTCAGAAAAGGAAAGTAATAATAATGCCTACATACATACATTCAGATAACTAAAGAGTGTTTAAGTTGATGTGAAAACTGTAAACAATTAAGTTGCGTAAGAAACAATCAATATATATAGTATATATAGTAATATAGTTTGTCAGTGATAGACACTTTGGTCCTCCCTGCTTTTAGTAACATCCATGTGGTGTCCAGGATATGTGGAAACATTGCTGGAGCCTTTGGGGCCCTATTATATATGTGTTTATTCTATTCCCAATTGTTTTTTTTCCTTTTTATCTCCATGCCTGTTGGTTACTTCTGACTATAACTGAGAGCTGATGTAGTCCTACAAACAAACCTTTGCATTCTGTTCATGCTGGAGGAGCTGAAGCAGGGGAAGAAAGTAATTATCAACTCTTCCCTAAATGTCAGTCACTACCAGGGGAAGTCAATCTGGTATATGGCATCTAAGAGAAACTACATGGATACCTGTTATGAAGGAGAGATGCTGTCTGTAAGCACTGTTTGTGTCACATTGCCACCTAAATGACGATGTGATCCTAAAAGGAGCCCTCAAGCTCCCTTCCCATACCCAGGTTATGTAGATACTGGTGGTGCTAAGAACTTTAACTTCATTTGCTGGCTTTTACAGTAGGTGATTATTTACTGTTTGTTTGTCCTTGCTCCCCTATCCAAACTATTTCAGTGAGTTTTATCTTCTGGCAAGACAGAGTTTGTAGTTGAGGTTTGGTTGAAAAAATGAAGGATTGCAAACAAGAGCTGTGGTAGATTGCAGTCTGGAAAAGAAAAAAGTCCTGGGGGACTCTTGCATTGTAGCTCCTAAAGGCCTCCGAGTGCTTCTGGGGCTGTATCCTTTAACCTGGACTAGAGAAGAGTCTTTGAAGTTCCTACGGTTTGATTGGGAAGGGAGACAGAGGATGAAGGCGGTGAGGCACAGAAGTGAAAAGCTCCATTCAGTGTTATGTATCTGCTCATGGCAGTGATAGGTTTTTCCCTTCTGTGTGAGGTGAAGAGACAGGCTGGTTGTAGAGCTGTGCTGGGTGACTGGTTGCTGAACTCATCTGAAAAAAATCAGTCTGTTTCACAAACAGGAGAAAACAAAGAGTAGTTGGAGAACGCCGGTGTATGTGCATATGGCGTTGTCCTGCAGGACAAAGAGGTGCTCAGGCTTGCGACTGTCCTAGAAACTGTTCCAATAATGGAAATGTAGTGACTTCTGAGCTAACGTGGATAAGATTGCTGTCATGAACACCCTCCTGTGGAAGGGCTCTACCCAGCAGCTAACAAGCTTGGCCCCGTAATGTCTCTGAACTCGATCCCTCAGAAATGGGAGCGGTGGTATACAGTGACAGGGAAGTTGTTTGCACAGCATTTCTCTTGAAATGACTCCCACTCGCTCTGTTCCTAATCAATGTGTACGTTCTTCCACATGAGATTTCAGTGGATGCAGTATGTTCCTTCACTTCGTCCCCTGAATGGGTGTGCTATGAAACAGCTGCCTTGCTCTGCTCTGGAGGTAGGTGCTCTTTCAGAGGCTGAAGTAACTCCTGCCAACATCCGGCTTGTCTTATTAACCTGTTGGGATTGCTCCAGACCAAGTTACAGAGGACTGCTGTGTTATGTGGCAAATGATCTGGAAAAGGTATTTTACTGTGTACGTGGAATTACACTTGCAACTTGTATCTGTAATAGCCATCAGACCTTGATGTACAGCTTTTGTTCGCAAGGGAATATTGAAGCAGTTCTGTACCTTCCTTGGTTGAGGTTCAAATGCGTAGGTGGAAATCTGATTACTGAAAAAGAGCCTTAAGAAATCGGGCTGTCTTCAGGATTGTTTCTTGGAAGAAGGATGGCAGCAGGGCCAGTGTGAGAGTAACTGTGGAGAAGCGGTCAGTATGCGGTGGTGTTACTTTCCCAGCTGTGCAGTGGGCTTTTCTGTAGTGTGTAGCTTCTTGCACAGCAATGACCTTTCATTCTTATTTCTGCAGTCCCCGAAGTATGCGTGATCTGGAATTGTGCAGTAATGTGAGTAATACCTGAAATCTCGTTATGGGCTTCCAAAGGAAGTCCTATGTTTGGACATCCGGTTGTATCTTTCTAGGAAAACCTGTTGTTCATCATCCTTTCTGGAAAGTGGCTTTGGAAAGGTATATTGGCAGAGAGAATTTACAGTATTATTTTAAGACACTTAATAAACCATAGTGTTCCTTTATTACAGTGTAAAGCGGTGTCAGTTTTGAGTTTTATAATGCATTTAAGTGCAGTTGTGGCCTTCATGAATATAATACCAATGATTATATGAGAAGGGCACTGCGTAAGCTGAAGATGAGTTGAGGTTGGACATTACACACTGATTTCCCAAGAGGACTCCTTCAGAGCCTGGAGAAGTAATTTCAATAGTCATCTCTTTTCATTGTAAGCTAATTGCTAAATATTGTAGCTGCTTAATATAGTATGTAATTTGTTCACTTATTTGTGGTTATGTTCCCAGAATGGGGGATAAAATTGAATTGGAGTATTTGAATATTTGAGTATTGGGATTAAAAAGAAAATTTGAGTCAAGAAATGAGATGGTACTACTTTGCTAGCTTAAGAAACAGGCCAGATAGGGAAATGGTGTGTTTGTAGCTGCTTTGAAAAAACTTTTCCACTCTGCTGTACCTGGTGCTGTTGTGCTTAGAGTGTGAAGATAAAATGTGAAAGGTTGAAGTTAGTTGCATGTAAATAATTTGTGTGCCTTAATGGATGTCATGCAATAGCTTAAGAGCGTTGTGAATGGAAGGTTTTCTATGAGCGTAGATGGTAATTGCAGTGTGGAAGGATACAAATGGTGACTTCAGCCGTGTGGGGCCCAGAGGTGGAAGTCATCACTCCTGGAAGCAGGAAAGGGAAGTGAGACTGAGTCAATCAGGAGAGCAGCAAAACTGTGACTGTCTGATACTCTAGTTTGTAGGAAGGGAGAAGGCGTTGGTTGTGCCAAGGGCACAAGGCCTGTAGTTAGGTTTGTAAGTGCAGCATCCTCCCTGTCTGTCAAGCTGCTTCTGATGCAGTCATGGTCTCTTGGATCCCAGGAGTGCATGACAAGGTCCTGTTCTGGAGCACTGATTTCATTTGCTTCCAACAGGTGCTTCATTAGGTTTATGAACTGTTTTTCTTAACTCCATCAAACTAGTTTGACTTACTGGGTGCTGGTTTTACAGTTTTAGAACTTGTGCAGCATAAAAAAAAAAAAAGACTCTTTTTCCGTGACATCCTCATTACACGTGAACTGCAGTGTCTTACATAGTACAGCTGCAAGGTTCCTTTTGAAAGTAACGATCCCCAGCTCATACCTATGAGAAAATCAAAGCAAACATTTAGCCCTTGCTGGGATCCATTACACAGTAAGGAAAACCTTCCACTCTGCTGAAAGCGGTCTCTTACTTGGTTCTTAAGACTGGGGAGATAGAGAGGTAAGTAATGATCAACCTGGTTTCTTCCCCTCTTCCTCCTTTTCCCATGAGAGCTCTGTAGAACTCACCAGGTCTGGCATGGCAGAAGCATTCTGGAACTCAGCAGTGCTTTTCCTTTGCTCTGAGTAATGCTCTTATACTTCTCAGCTGGCTACCCAAGGCAGCTCAGCTCTGCTGGGTATTACTGGGCATATCTACTTCTGTTTTATAATTGTTGTGTTTCTTCTGGTATGAGACAAAGCAGGTTGTTATCTTAGAGTCACGGTTTGTTCACCTCCTATGTTTTTCCTGCAGGAGAAACATGTACGCGGTTGTCACAGGGAGCTGATGGTCAGGCTGTGATACTCAGCTAAAAACTGCTCATCAGAAGTGCTAACATGCAGAATTTGCAGTGCTGCATGCCTGTAGTTGGTAGGAATAAGAGGTGAAGAAGTCTCTCAAGTGTTAATATTCATTGTGCTAGATGGGTGCAAATGGGCAGCTGTGTTCCCAGGAGACAGTCATGTTGCAGGGGCATTGAAACAGCTTCTGAAAGAGTAGCTGAGACAGAGAGGTGCTTCTTGAGGACGAAGTTGTCTGTAGACTTCTGGAGATGCTAAAGTGGGCGATGGGCTTCCCTTCTTTTTAATCACTGATTTTTAAAAGCAGTCCTGGAAATACATTGTACTGATTTAAATTGCTGATATGAGGAGCTTCTGTCCATTATGAGGAAAAAAAGCTTAAACTTCAAAACCTGATGCTGAGTTGCAGTTTAGATTTTTCTCTCCAAATATCCCAGAATCAAGTATTTCTTGCCAGGAAATATTCTTCTGCTTAATTTCAGATGCCATATTGTTAACGTAAAGCAGAATTTGAATGTGAAATGATGCAAAAGGTCCTCGCTTTCATGATTGCTGGATAGCTGCTCCCTGTACAGTTCTCTGTATACGGTTGAACACGTGGGGCCTGTTAATCGAACTAATCAACAGCATGCTTGAACAGTGGGACGTTTTTAACCTTGGTAATTCATCTTGCCCTTCTCAAAGAAAGGAGGAGACGAAGGATGTTTTGCACTGCACCTGTTTCTGGTTCTTCAGGGTGCAATGAGTGTAGCCAGTATCCAGAGACAGGGCTGGATGGAGTAGTACAGCCTTCAGAGCACGTTGGTGTTTTTCATTTTTGTGAAGGTTTGGTTTTTTTCCTGACTGACATCACAATGCAGTGCTGCACTCACACAGCTCATCTTTTTGGATCGTTGCGTCTCACTTTAAATAGTGAGGTTTGAAAACTGAACTGGGAGTAGTCCAACAAGTTTATTCTCTTAGGCCATTGCATTGAAAGCATTTAACAGCTAGCAGGAGCAGGACCAACAGTGTATCATACTTGTGCAAAAAGAGGGAACTAGGAAGTGAGCAGCAACTTACTGCTTTTTTTGTTCTGTTCTTTGGTCAGCACAGAGGAACACAACAGATCTCCTTAGGAGCCTGTGTTAGATTTCTCATTATGACTGCAACTTCTGGGACATCCTTAGTAAATCAAAGTCATTTCTGAATTACCTGAGCACAAAAAAAAAAAAAAAAAAAAAAAACGAACCGGAACATAAAGTTGACAGCTGTGAGGTTTTCTTTCTGCGTTCACCTCCCTCAGAAACAGCTGAAGGGATTTTAGAAGACTTTCCGAAGATATCCCCCTTTGCACATAGGGCAGAGTTAAACAGAAGAAAAACTTAGTAAATCTACTACAACTCACTGTGTTTTGACAGCTTTTGTCTCTTCCTTATTGCAGTAGTTTGTGCATGTGTTTAGTTGGTACCAGTATTTCATGGATAACTGCTCTTAACACAGGTTTTACAAAAGGTTGGTTGCCATTCATTATTTCCCAGGGTGAGGAGTGTGCTGTTAGGCAGAGGTCAGAATGTGCAGCCATGGCTTGGGAACATTTTCTCGCTGAAGTCAAAACCTGAGGAGTGAGCCATGGGCTGAAGGACTCTGATTGGAATATTGATGTGAATCGTGGCTGTGGGAAGGAAGAATGGGGAGAGGGAGCAACTAAGCACACATTCACAATAACAAACAGCAACAAAAACCCCATAAAAGCAGATGTATTTCATTGAGAACATATAAAAAAAAAAGGGCGAAAGGAACGAAGATGGCTAATATTTCCACAGGTGATTTTTTTCTATTGGCCTTCTGTCCCCAGATGGAAGACATTCTGTCCCAGCAGCTTAATCAAGAGTTCAGGAGTTTACGGAAAGGTTGGAATGAGGTTCAGTTTCTCCGTATTTTGGTGAAACTGTGCAATAACTGTTTTCATTTGACTGTCTCTGTGACACGTGTGCACACCCGGGTCGGATTTGGCAGAGAAAGAGTTAACAGCAAACTGTACCTCCCTTTCCTGCCCTTTGAATGGGCCCTAATGATTCTGTGCTCTGTAATGTGATCACAGAAGTAGGAAGCCATGATGAATTGGTTGGTTGCTGGTCCTGCAAGTGTGTGTTTTATTACAGCATGCAAACTTTGTGCTCTGCAGCATCTAGAGAAAAGGACCTGGATTCCAAATCATAGCTGAGTTTGATGTGCAAGTCTGTTTTTATGAGGTGTATCTGCTGGCTCAGGGCTGAGCACCAAGGAGGTGTGCAGCAGGATGGGAGAAGCTGCCCTTATGCTCAAAGCGGGAAGCGTTTCTATGGGAATTAATTTTGCTATGTTGAATTTGGGTGTGGAGTGAGCTGCAAAATCCTTCAGCCTCATTCTTCCCTCCCTCTTCTATGTCCTTGTTCATTCTCTAAATAATTTCATGCATGCAACTCCAAAATTCCAGGTGTTCAGTGTGCGGTAGTGTCCCACAAGACCATCGTCACTGGGCCACAGGACTCCATGGCAGGGGCAGAAAGCCCACTGGGACACATGGCAGGAGCAGCATGGTGGCCTGGGTAGGTCCCTTGGGGTGGGCACAGGGCAACAGATGGGCAGCAGCTGCCTCTGGGGAGGGGACTGGCCCAGGGCACTGCTCCTCACCTCTGCAGAAAGCACTGGCCAGTCCAGGGGCTTGTTCTTACATAGAATCATTAAGGTTGCAAATTAGGTGTGAGCCCTAAATGCATTTTCTTTTTCTGCTTAAATGTCGTGAGCCTGGATGGTTGTGTCTTACTGCATTAAGGTACGTGTCTCAATGATGTCGGCTCTGAACTGTCAGCTCAGGCAGCTGGGCTCAGTGGTGTTGTGGGGCCCTTCCCATTGAACTGGTGATTCTGTAGTAAGTTAATTGCAGGTCTTCTGCTCCTGAATGCCTTTGCTCATAAAGCAAGAAATGCCATCAAAGTCTTAACTTTCATCGGGAGAGAAGGTACCTTATTTCCTCCTGCAAATTAAAGAATAAGACCATTTTATATGAGAGTGTTCTGAAAGCAAAAAGGAAAAAAAATCCTAACCGTTCAGAACTTTTGGATCTGGTGATAGTGCAGCTGACTCCCATGCAGAATAACTGCATTGTGGTTACCAGACCGTCCAGCTCAAGTCACTTTGTGTAACTGTCCTATTGCTTTTGTAGGTGTTTTCACAACAGTGGAAAACCGCATTGTGTAAAGGAACAGTAAGCCATGTGGGTAAATGCGAACAGCAGTTTAAACGTGCAGGTATGTCTTTTGTCAGCCAAGGAAGAATCCGTAATGGGATCTCAGTGGAAGACATGAGAAAATCTGCAGCTCGAGGACTTGTGTCCATTCCACTCAGAGGATCTCCTCTCTGGGCCTGCCTTAGTGCTCACTTGAAGTTCAGGAGGAATCAGTTCTTGCCGTGCATTTATACCTGCACAAGGAATTGAGCACAATTTCTGTGCTGGTTATTGCAGTGTTTTGTTTCTTTTTGGAAATATACCCAGTCCTTACTCAGCTATCTTTGCATGCTGCTCTGGTAACTTTTCCTGAAGATGAAACGCTGTTGGGGCTTCAGCTGCACAGCACTGTGCTCCATGCTGGCTTTCCATGGCCGAGCAGCCTGGCTGAATCCCATTCCTACTACCAGGCCTGATTTTGTGGTGTTGCTGATCTTGCATCCATCCTGTCCCATTTAGCTGAATTTTTTATTTCCTTGCTGTTGTGCATGGTTAGGAGGCGTCCATTTGCACACACTGTGATTCACTTTTCTATTGCCTTCCATTGTGTAACACAATATGAGCGTGAAAGACTCTCTTCTGGTGTCAATCTGGAGAAGACCCGTTTCATGTTGTGATGCACAGTCCTGGGGTTTGTGTGTGTTGTTATGAAGATGGCAAACCGCTCCTCACGGCCTCGCAGAAGGCCTGCTGGCTTCAATTATGTGTTGTAACTCGTTGACTACCCTATGTAAATCATAATGCAACTTATATTGGCTTTTATTGCATGTTGTAACGTGATGATAGGCCCTTTTCATGTGGTGCCTTTTGGCTTTTTTAACAAACCAAAATGTAACAGCCCACCTTCTTATATTCTAATGTAATGAACTCTTTCCACAGCTCTGTCTGATGCCTCTTGGCTTCTCTGAGAGATCCTATTCCTAATTTAATGAGTTCCTCTTCACATCATAATGTAATTAATACTGCCTTTTACAGCATATCCTCACACATCAGTGCCAAATCTTCCCTAGCACAGCTATAGTTTTTTCTCATCTTCAAATGACTTTCCTTACTTTCAGTTTGTGACCATTGCCTCCCATACTGTCACTGGGCACCCGTGAGAAGAGCCTTTTCTTGACTCCTTCTCTTCCCCATCAGGTATTTACACACGTGGAGAAAATCCCATAAGCGTCTCTGTGGCTCTGTACTGAGCTCAGGGCTTACAGCGCTTATGTTGGACAAACGATTGCTTCCCCTTGTGTTTAGCTTGCAGTGAAAGCACCTGCAGTCACTGGATGCCAGCCATCAGCAGAGTTCATTTTTCAGGGGCTTGTGTTCACTGTGATAACTTGCATGGCTGGGGCCAGTGCAGTATTGCTCTGCAGATGTGTTGGTGCTAACGATGTGAAAAAGAATACCTATGTGCTGTACGAAGACAAAGAGAGAGAACTTGAATATACAGATGAAAAATTTGAGATCATAATTATGTTGATTTTATACAAGCTGGTATTGGAGCTTGTATATTTTTTTAAATGGTAAAAACAGGAAATAAAAGTTTCATAATCTCTTGTTTTTCCAGGAAAGGAGCATTTCCTTGTCTGCCCTGGTAAATGGTTCTCCTACAGCCCCACGTGACGTGTCCTGTCTGCCAGCCAAGGAGGGCTGGCTGTGACAGCTTCATGACCCCTCAGCTCTGCTCCTCACAATGGTAGGTGCTACTGGAAAGTGTAGGACATTCTTCTCTGTCTCTTCTGGTTTTATAGACTGTCAGTACTTAGTCTGCAGCAGTCCTGGCTAGCTTGCCTGAAGCAATTAATAACAACACACTGCTGAAGTGATTTTTATGGGCCCAGCAGGAGTGTAGGGGATCATTTTATGGGCTGGCACATCCTGGGGGGATGAAGAGACGTGTGTTTCCTTCAAGTATTGTGCATGGTGCTCAGAGAGCTGCTGTGGGAAAACGAAATTGTTATGGGACAGAAAACACACAATGGTCTCAAGCCAGGTGCTCTCTTTATACTGGACAGACTGTCTCACAATGTCCTTCCCCTGGGTGGTGCTATGGATCTCTTGTCTCCTGTTAACTGAGCCCAGAGGGGAAAAAAGTGGCGAACAAATGCACTGTTTGAAGAAAGGACCCATACCCTTGCAGGAGTTCTCCTTGTTGACTTCATCCTTGTGTTCAGTACAGTGCTGGGGCAGATGGGGTTCTGTGAAGCTGATAAAGCACGTGGCACCACTTCGCATCAGGATGGGAAGTAGGCCTTAATAGCTGTTACTGCTTTTGTGAAAGTGCACATCTTCATGGGCATAATATGGAGGGAGTGATGGGAAATAGCTGAGAGGAAAATGGAAAATGTGTGATTAATTAAAAGCATGTAGTTCAGTGACTGAAATTACGCGTTCAACAAATTACTTATAAACTAAACAGTGCTCTGAGGATGCAGGATTTGACAATGCAGACACACGTGGAAACACATTTTATACAAGTTACAAGTTAGAGCCTCATCTTGTCCAGAGGTAATATATGGTAGAAGCTGGTTATATGGTCAGTGTGATCTTTGCATGCAAACGTGATAGAATCATGGAATTACCAAGGTTGGAAAAGACCCACAGGATCACCCAGTCCAACCATCCACCCATCACCAAGAGTTCTCACTAAACCATGTCCCTCTACACAATCTCCAAACGTTCCTTGAATACCGCTAGGGCCGGTGACTCTACCACCTCCCTAGGCAGCCCATTCCAGTGCTTGACTGCTCTTTCAGAGTAGTATTTCCTAACGTGCAGCCTGAACCTTCCCTGGCACAGCTTGAAGTCATTCCCTCTAGTCCTATCACTGGGTACACGAGAGAAAAGGCCAACCCCAGCTCACTGCAACCTCCCTTCAGGTAGTTATAGAGAGCAGTAAGGTCTCCCCTGAGCCTCCTCATCTCCAGATTGAACAATCCCAGCTCCTTCAGCCACTCCTCATGAGGCCTGTGCTCCAGACCCCTCACCAGCTTTGTTGCCCTCCTCTGGACACGCTCCAGGACCACCATGTCTTTCTTACAGTGAGGGGCCCAAAACTGGACACAGTACTCAAGGTGTGGCCTCACCGGTGCTGAGTACAGGGAGACGATTACTTCCCTGTTCCTGCTGGCAACGCTGTTTCTGATGCAAGAATGCCAGGATGCCATTGGCCTTCTTAGCCCCCTGGGCACGCTGCTGGCTCATGTTTAGTCGAGCATCAATCAGTACCCCCAGGTCCATTTCCTCTACGCAGTCTTCCAGCCACTCTGCCCCAACACTGTAGCGTTGCCTGGGGTTGCTGCAGCCAAAGTGCAGGACCCGGCATTTGATCTTGTTGGACCCCATCCCATTGGCTTCAGCCCAGCTATCCAGCCTGTCCAGATCCTTCTGTAGGGCCTCGCTAGGCAGGCAGATGGACACTTCCAGCCAACTTGGTGTCATCTGCAAACTTAGTGAGGGTGCACTCAATGCCCACATGCAAGTCATCAGTAAAGATATTGAAGAGGACAGGCTGCAGCACCGACCGCTGGGGGACACCACTCGTGTCCAGTTGGCAGCTGGATTTAACTCCATTCACCACCACTTTCTGGGCCCGGCCCTCCAGCCAGTTCCTTACCCAGCCAAGAGTGTACCTGTCCAAGCCATGGGCTGCCAGCTTTTGCAGGAGAGTGCTGTGGGCGACAGTGTCAAAGGCTTTGCTGAAATCTAGGTAGACTACATCAACAGCCTTTCCCTCATCTACCAGACGGGTCACTAGATCAGTGAAGGAGATCAGGTTGGTCGAGCAGGACCTGCCCTTTATGAACCCATGCTGGCTAGGCCTGAGCCCCCGGTTGTCCCACACGTGCCGCGTGATCTCCTTCAAGACAGTCTGCTTCATAACCTTCCCTGGCACCGAGGTCAGGCTAACAGGCCTGTAGTTCCCCAGATCCTCCTTACAGCGCTTCTTGTAGATGGGAATCACATAGATCATTTAATCAATCATCACATTTCCACATGGTCACGATAGGGGGTCTTTCACTTCTCTGAATAATGTGCTTCTGCTGACCTTTTGCTAAGCTTTCTGCCTAATCCACCTTTTTCTTACCAGTGCTTAATAGTTTCCTGTTGGACAGAGTGAATCCGCAGGGCTTTGTTGTTTGCACAACAGAAGGGTGTCCTGGATCTTTCCCTATACTGCAGATAGATCCATAATGTGCACAACAGGTTGTGCAGAATTTGATGGTTTGTTTATTTTTTTATTTTATCCTGAGCTCCAGTCTTAAGAGTTACTTCATTTTACAAGTTGGAGAACTCTGCATGTCATTGGTAAGCGTAGATAATTTATTTACTAAACTCTTCTGGTTGCACTGAGCTGGTTTGCGTGTTCAGATCTGTTACAGAACTGTTCTGGCTGTGAGCAATGGTCTCCTGCTATTCTGATGGTGTGTGAGCTTTTGCACCTCACCCAAGTGAAGCACAAGGCAGTAAGAGCACAACAAATAGCACCACAGCTCTCTGTCCATTGCAGAGCCTGCAAAGCCCCATTCATGCTGCTCACGTTGCACAGCAGTTTTTATCTCCTACTCCTGCTTGATGCAACCCGAAATAAAAACATCTTTGCAATTCCCTTTATGTTTTTTTCCCGAGATGAGGCCTTTTCCGGGCTGCGTGAGCTGGAGACTTCAGCACTGACTGCTGGATGTGCCAAAACAAGCCACCTGTTTGTATACAGCCCAGTAACTCCCTTGCACAAACATCCGCCATGCCCTGCTGAGATGTGCTGTGAGGGCCATGCTTACAGTGGTGTGGTCCTCACACTTCTGCCTGCCCTGCCAGCAGGGCTGCTCTCCTTTCTGGCTACCCCATGTCCCAGTGCGGCACTGTCTGAAGGTGGGAAGGGCAGCCTGGGGGCTGTTCTATGGGGGAGGCTGGTGCTCAGCCAGTTCTACAGAAAAGAGGATGGTGGGAATCAGCAGTTGGAGCTGACTGATGGCAGCATGTTCTGGACATTTCATTGTCAAAATGAGAGGCTTACAGGGAATTTAGGGACACGTGCATTGGTGATTTTTTTTAATGGGACTTGTCATCTGTCTTAAAAGTGATAAATCAAAAGCACGAAGGGGTTGCTCTAAGGGTTGCTCTAATGGGTTGGCTCTAAGTTTCGTTGTGCAGGTGGTTCTCTGGAAATTTACTGGGACTGTTAAGCTGCAAACTTGAGCATCATCAATCCTATTGCTCGGTGGTAGTGGGTATTATGCTGGCAGTAGAGTCTGGGTTTACTGGAGCAGCACTGAATTTTCTTCTTGCTGAACAAGAAGATGATGACGACTTGCTGAAGCATTAAAGCTTTGAAAGATGCAGCTTAGATGAAGGAACACGTTTCTCCTCTCCCTTTCTATGGTGGCAGTGGTAAAGGCTTTGTGTTGCAGTGGTAATGAAGAAGTGAGCATAGTCTGGAGTAGTGACTGCTAATACTCATGGCAGTTTGAACAGCTGCATGTTCTGTAAACCTGCTTCTGGTCAATGTTTTTTTTTCTTCTGAAGAATTACAGTCATGGTGTTTGCACTTAGGTATCTCATCCAAAGCCTGCCAGACCTGAAGAAGCATTTGGACAGTGCATGCAGCGATGGGGTTTACTTTTTAGGTGGCCCTTTATGGAGCCATGGGTTGGACTCAGTTGAGCCTTCTGGGTCCCTTCCAACAAGGGATATTTTATGATTCTATGATTTCCTTTAATTGCATTTTTCCCTTCCTGCTTTCCGTAGGGA
The DNA here is from genome assembly GCF_016699485.2 of Gallus gallus. Classification (NCBI taxonomy): domain Eukaryota; kingdom Metazoa; phylum Chordata; class Aves; order Galliformes; family Phasianidae; genus Gallus; species Gallus gallus. The sequence goes on along the minus strand of NC_052565.1, from coordinate 2,887,559 downwards.
CCATGTTGATGTGTACAAATGTGTAAATAAATAAAACTGTTTTGAGTAAAACAGAATTGATTGCTGTATGTATTAATTGAAACTAGTTGAGAGTTGAAGTGAATTAGACGGCTCTTTCAGCCTTCTTTAAGCTCACAGTCATATTTAACAGATGAACTCTCGTGTTCCTAGAGCGTGAGCCCTGACAAGTCTGGAGGTCCAGCGGTGTCCAGCTGACTTGTGTGCTCTCTGGCAGTTGGGAACCAGCGCAGCGTCTGCCTGCAGCGTTTCCAGTGGTTGGAGGAGGACGAAAAGTGCACAGCCTCTGTTGCATGAAGGTGAGAGTTGGAATTCTGCAGAATTTGTCCAGATTCTGTGCTGACTTCTCGAGAAAGCAGTGAGGAAGAAGATTAATTGAAATCTGTCTCATTCGGGGTCCAAGAGTTGTGGTAGCGAAACCTTCCTTCTGCATCCTTCTTTCTGTCACTGCTCTCAGCATTGCTTTGGGAGAGCGTTCTGAGCTCGCTGAATGTGAGGCTCTTCCTTTTCACTGATCCACTCCATAAGCAACCTGTGTTGTGATTCATTCATTGAGGATATGGATGTAGCAAAGCCTTACTAATGTTCCAGAACTGTGTTTTGGATACTGTGAGGGCTTCAGGAGTATTGGAAAGCTTTTGAAATCTTCAGGGCTTGCATTATAAGCCTTCAAAATGTAGAAAGCCCAGTTGGGTCAGCTGTGCAGGGTACCAGAGCAGAGTGGAGAGCTGATGACATAATCCAGATAAAGCAAAAACACCCAACCTGCTGTCCATACATAAAGGTATGAGAGTCTACTTGGCCGATTCCCCTTGAAAAGCCTGCAGCTGTTTCCATACCGACTCCCACCCACCCACCCACCTGTGAGTCCAGTGTCACCTCAGCCAGGGGAGCTTGCGTGCACACAGAATGGAAGTGGAAGACGAGCCCCTTTTATTTTAACAACCCTTCCGACCTTTAACAAAAATAAAATGGAGATGGCAGTTGTTTTTCTGTCTTTAAAGACAAAAACCTTTTTTGCACATCTTTTGGCTTGATGACGGGAGCAGGTGTTCTCCCACAGATACGGCTCTGTGCTGGGACCACTGCTGGCTGGTCTGGTGTGTGAAGGGTTGGTAAATGCCCGATGGGGAGCAAAGGTACTGGAAAGGAGTGGGCTGTTAAATCTCACTGGTACTGAACAAATGTAATAGCTGTCTTCAGTGTAATTCATAGCACATAGGGGGAATTCAGAAGGTATTGTATTTGTAGCTCTTAACGAACAGTTGATTTCCTGACATGAGTAAATCTGTTAAAAAGCTGGGTATGTAGCAAGCAGATACAAATGTCATGGCATAGATTCTGTATTGGCTGACGTGCAGGGAAGAGAGTAATAGCAATGCAGAGACCTCCGAGTATGAAATCCTATAAAGCATTTTTTTGTTCAAATGGAAACAGTGATATGCTGGTAGTGTCCCCATCATGGAGGAGCACAAAGGGGTGGTCAAGGGATAGGAGAAGAAAGGAAGAATGTCCTTTGTTTCTTCCCTCTGGGACCTTCAAGAGCTGTTGATAAACATAAAGATAGAAAATACACACATAAAGATAGTAGTTCTAAGGGTTGGAAAAGATAATGTGAGGCACCCAAGGTTTTTCCCAGGTCAGAAAGCTTTGGAACTGTCCCAGAGTTCAGTTTCTGTGATCTTCATTTTGCTGAGCAGTTCATGGCAGCAGAGAGGACTCGTTGGTGTCCGGACAAAGAGGGAAGAGGAAACCAAGCTGTAAAGATGTGTGGAAAAGCAAGGAATTAATTACTGCTTGCACTGGTTGTTTGTCGCCTTACTGCCCTTCTTGCCTCCCTGGAGCCCAGCTGACTTCCTGGGATTGCTGAACGGCTGCCTTTTGCCACCTCCTGCCTGTCGCATCGAACACCAGGGCGAATTGGGTGGGTAAGTTTTTGAGCATTCTTTATTTCAGTGAAATGCATTGAGTGTCTGAGGATAAAAGTCCAAATACCTGCCAAGTGTGTTGCAGCAATCGTGGGATTTCTATTTCAAAGACTTTTTCAAAGCCCTTCACAGGGAAAGTAAACGGTGCGTATTAAGAAAAGAGGCATCTAGAAATTTTAAAGAGGGCTAATGTATGAAAACTGCTCCAGAGTTGTCAGTGTGCAGCTTTCTCCATATATTGAGGGCACTCAGGAATTTCGGTGACGATGAGTGCTCCAGGCCCAGCTCCAGCAGCACACCCAGCTTGCACATGCGTGCACGTCATCTTCATTTGGCCAGCCGCTTTCGCTCCATCACACTGCATCATCTTGTGATCTCTTTGCTCCCTTCGTGGGCAGCTTTGCTCAGTCTAGACTCGTTGCAGAGACGTGAACGTATCTCAGCCCAGCAGTCCTCTAATTGGTGCACTGCCTGCCGCGCCGGCACTGCAGGACCAGAACCGTTGCAGAAGAGCTGGGGCTGCGGAGCGCCGGCCCGTGCCGGCGTCTCATTGGTCAGCGGCAGCTCCGGCCCGCCTCCGGCCTGTGATTGGTCAGCGGCAGCGCCGCCGGCTCCGATTGGCTGAGGCGGCTCGGGGCCGCCCGGCTCTCCCCTCAGGCGGTGCTGCACGCGCGGCCCGGGCCGCCCCGCTCGGCACCGCCGCTGCAGCCGCTGTGCGGGCAGCACCGAGGCGGAACTGCGGCAATGAGGAGCGGTGCTGAGGACAGCGGTGCCGGAGGTGTACGGGGGAACGGCTCCGGGCCGGGGCCGGGGAGAGGAAACGTGTGTGGCCCGGGCCGAACCGCCCCGCCCCGCCCCGCCCTCCGCTCCCCTTATTCCCCTCTGCCGTGGGATGCGGGGATTTGGGACAGCTGAAGGACTCGGGGCCCCTACCGCCGCAGCGCTGCTGCCTGCATCCGGGCCGGGCCCCCCCGAGCCCTCCAGCGCTGCTCCCGGTGCCCGCCGGGGCTGAGGTGGACACAGGGGGCAGTGGGGGAGATGTAGTGGGGATATGGGAGTTTAGGGGGGCTGTGGGGGTTTACAGGGGGCTATATGTTATAGGGGGCTGTTGTGGGAATACAGGGAGGCTGTGGGAGGTCATGGGGAGGATATAGGGAGATAGGGGACTGTTGTGGGTATAGGGTTATACGGGAGCTACGGGGGGGAGGGGTACAGGGTGATATGGGGCTGTAGTGGGCTGTGGGAATCCACATAGGGAGATATGGGGATATAGGTAGCTGTGAGGGGAATATAGGGGGATATGGAGCTGTGGGGGCAATATAGGGGAGTGTAGGGACTATGGGGGGGATGTAGGGCTGATGTGGGGCTGTAAGGGGCTGGGGGGCCTGTAGGGAGGGTTTTCAGGCTAGAGGGGGGATATAGGGAGCTGGGGGGCTGTAGGGGGCTATGAGGGGAGCTATACGGTTCTATGGGGGGGCTGTAGGGGGGCTGCGTGTAGACTACAGGAGGGTTATAGGAAGATATAGGGCAGTAGGGGCCTGTGGGGAGGATGTAGGAATATATGGGGCAATAGTGGGGTTATAGGGGGATATGGGGTTATAGGGGGTTGTGGTGGGTGGTGGGAGGGTATAGGGTGATGGCAGGGTGGAGGGAGCTATAGATAGGGATGTTGTACTATCAGGGGTTGTGGGGAGGCTGTGGAGGACTGTAGAGGGGCTGTGGAGAGCTTTTGGGGGATATAGGGAGATACGGCGCTATAGGGGCTGTATGGGGGATATGGTTTTATAAGGGGCTGCGTGGGGCCATAGGGTGATACGGGGCTTTAGGGTGGGCTATAAGGGGATGTGGAGCTAAAAGGCTCTGCCTTCCTGTCCCCCTTCCTTTCCCGCCAGCTGTGGGTTGCTCTTAGGGTTGGCATTAGTGTGGCAATGAGGAGCAGAATGCAAACACCTCCAAACACGTTGTTACTCCGCAGAGATCCGCACGGTGACGCTGCGCTGCCAACAGCGCTTCTCAACACCAAACCCCGAAACACAGAGCAGCTGCAACACAGCTTTAACTAATAACTAATAACTACTTTTATTTCAGCTCTACATGAAGCACTACAACAAACGTGACAGGCGAAGACCCATCCCTGCGGAGCGGCACTACTCCCTCCACGTTCTCCAGAACCATCGGCGCAACCTGGGCCTGGTGGGCGGCACATCTTCCAGCACGCTGAGGATCAGCAGTGTCTGCAGCACCAGACAGCGCATGGTCGGCTCGCTGTCCTCCTTGGCTCCCTCCAGGGCTGCAATGGAGCGGTGCTGTGTCACCACGTGGGCCCCACATGGCACTTCCTGGGGCACGGGGCAGCGGGGGGGGATGGCTCACCTTTACGGATGTCCGACATCTTCTCCCGGTTCTCATTCCTCAGCTTTCGCCCTAGCAGCCCTGCGCACATGGCTGCTGTCAGTGCTCGCCCGGCCCCGCGGCGCCCAGGGACCTCACAGCATCCCATGGACCCCCACGGTGCTCCAAGGACCTCCAAAAACCCCATACTACCCTAATTGTGTCCCCATCATCCCCAGCAACCCTTCAGTGTCTCAGGGACCCTATGGTGCCCCAGTGACCCCTGTGGTGCCCAGCTGCCCCCAAGGACCCCAGGGACCCCCAGAGACCCAACACAATGCTTCAGTGAACCCCATAGTGCCCCAGTAATCCCAGTGTTGCCCTAATAACTCCCAAGAACCCCACCATTTCCCCAGTGACCCCCCAGGACCCCCGCTGCGCACCGACCCCACAGCATTCAGCTGGAGGGATGGGGACCCACTGGGGATGGGACTCACCGAGGAAGCGCACGGCCGTGTCCCTCACGGGCACCTGGGGGCTGTGCAGGTGCAGCACCGTGTCCTTCAGGTACTGCTCCGCATCTCTGCCCCTCTTCTGAAGCTGCAGAGAGCATGGTGGGGGTGGCACCCGCAGAATGGCTCCCCGACCCCCCTTCTGCAGGGGAGCAAGGGGGGTCCGGAGGGGTTGAAGGGTGGGGGTCCTTACCAGGCAGTCAGCAATCATCCAGACCTCCGCCGCGCTGGCCAAGCGTTGCAGTTGCTGCCAGCCCAGGAGCTTGGCGGCGTGGATCAGAGCTTTCTGAGCAGCCTGGGGGGCAGTGACACAGGGGGGTGTTGGTGGGAGATCCTGGGGGAACCTCCATCCCAAACCTGGGTCAGCACCATAGCCGATCCCGTCCCACAGGTTCTGGGGGAACGGGGTGGGGGATGTGGGAGGGTTTTCCTAACCTTAATGACTGTGTGGGTGGGTGTAGTGGAGGGGGGAACTGGGAGGACTGTATGGGTGGATATGAGGTGGGGATCTGGTATCTAGGAGGACTGTACACGTGGGCACAGGGCAGGGAGTAGTTGCTGGTCACACCGGATAACCTCGCGACCCCGTGACCCCACAAGCTGCCCCCACCTGCGCCACGTTGGGGATGTCCTCATTCATGTGGATGAAGAGTGGCAGCAGACTCCTCTCCGCCTGCAGCAGCAGCCGCTTCCTGCCTGGCGCCTCCAGCAGCAGCGCAAAGAGCTCCATGGAGCGCCAGCGCACCTCTGCGTTGTCCTGGGAGGAAACACACAAGGGGGTAGTCCTGAGCTCTGCACGGTGCGGGGGCTGCTTGAATGCTCCCCGCTGCCCCGCGTCCCTCACCTCATTGAAGCAGGACAGCAGCTGCACGGCCAGCTGGCTGAGCACACCTCGGATGCTGGCGGGGTGCTGTGCCGCAATGTCCTGCAGCAGATGTATGGCCTGCAGTTTGATGTCAGCCCGCATGTCCTGCAGCCACAGCAGCGCGTCAGGTAGCAGCAGCTGCATCCTCCCAGCATAAAGGTTCCTCAGCCCGCGCAGCGCCAGCTCTCTGCTCCTGGGCTGTTTGCTGCGGATGTATTTCCTGAAGATCTTTTGGGTGCCGGTGTCATCCTCGTGGTGCCCCTGGCAGCTCCACAGCTGCAATGAGTGGCGGTCAGTGGGCGGGAGGGGGCCCATCCTCCCAAGGAGACCCCCCCACACCGTCTCCACACCCACCTCAAAGTAGAACGCCATGGCGGGGACCTCCCTCCACTGCAGCTGGTGGTACTGCAGCAGATTCTGCAGGTGTCTGAAGATGGGTCTGCACTGATCCCGGCAGTTCTTCAGCATCACCCTGCGGGGCAGGGGGAGGGCTGAAGCCGGGCTGGGGGGCTGACCCCACTGGGTCTGGGCTGGAGTAGGGGGACCGGAACAGCCCATGCCGCCCCACAGTGTGCTCTTCCATCTGCCCACCGTGCCTCAGCACCCCCTGAGCACTCTCCTTGTTCCCTACTTATTTCGGGAGCGCTGCACTTGGGGCACCGTGTAGGGCAGTGTGTGGGGCAGTGCGTGGGGCAGAGCATGGAAGGGGTTGGGGCCGTACTTGGCAAGGGAGTGTAGGCCATTTTGCCACGTGGCTGTGCCCTGCAGCCGCGCCCACAGGTTGTGGGTGTCCATGGAGAACGCCAGGTTGTCCATCTCGGCGCACAGTAGCAAACTGTGGGCCGTCTCCACCACCGTCCTGCATGGAAACGGGGCAGCATTGGGTCAGCACAGGGTCGGGGGTCAGAGGTCAGTGAGGGGCCAGGGCACAGTGCAGAGTCAGGGTTCAATCAGAGGTCATCATGCAGTCAGGAGTCAGTGTGGGGTCAGGAGTCAGCAGGGGCTCAAAGGTCAGCGTGGGGTCAGGGGTCAGTGTGGGCACTGCGGTGTTACCTGATGGCAGAGGTGGGCGCAGATGGGCGGAATGGGTCCTCCGTGATGGCGGTGATCTCCAGCGGAGCTAGCGGCCCGGCGGACACCAACTGGATAATGAGCACCACAAAGAGCTCCGGGAAAACCAGTCGCACCTGTGGGCCGTACTCCAGGTACTGCAGGAGCTTATGCAGTGCCGTGGCCGCCTGCGGAAAGCACCCGGACAGCACTCAGCAGTGAGCTGCTCTCCTGGGTTTGGGGGGGTGGGGGGGGAGTGTTCCCAGGGGATCTCCAAACTCACGGCCGTGTGAAGGACGCCGACCTCGGTCTTCTGGCCCAGCGGCACGGTCTCCAGCTGACGCAGCAGCGCCTGCACCATCTTTGGCACCGCATCCACCGAGGACAGCGCCAACTCCCACAGCTCCCATATGTCCCTGCGGCACAGAGCTGTCCTCAGCGGGAGCCCCTCTCTGAGTGGGGTGGGAGTCCTTCTGTATATGGGGTGGGTGTTGTTCTATGTGTGGGGTGAGGGTCCCTCTGCACCACAGGTGAAGGTCCCATGGGGGGTGGTCTCCCTCTCCGTGTGGAGTGGGGGCCTCTCTCCGTGTGGGGTGGGGGTCCCTATCCACGTGGGGTGGAGGTCCCTGTCCTTGGGGGGTGGGGGTCCCCCTCTGCGGGGGGCGGGGGCAGCGCACTTGTCGCAGGTGGGGGAGCAGCGCAGCAGGCTGAGTGTCATTGCGCGAGGGTTGGCGGCAGCTAGTGAGGCGAAGCTGCTGCGGATGGTCCTCAGTGCCTGCTCCTCTGTGATCAGCTTCCTGCTCCTGTGGATGGCCGTCACGATGCGCTGCACCTGGAAGGGTTGCAGGGACAGCAGAACTTCACTCCAGGCGTCCCCAGGAGGGACCAAGCGCCCTGAAGTCTCAAATCAGACCGATGCCGTGCAGGACAACCCAACCCAACACAGCCTTCCTGCACCCAACCCAACCCCGTTCTAACCGTCAGGACCCAACCCAACCCAACCCCACCCCCACCTCCCATGGGCTCAGCCCCCTGGCAAGCAGCTCCCAGTTTCTCACATCATTGGGCATAGGGTTGAAGTCAACCGTCAGGATGGCCATCAAGGTGGAAGCCACCTGGGTGTTGTAGTTGCTGCAGTCCCTCATGCCCTGCAGCGCCAGGAGGATGAGATCGGTCTTCTCTGAAGAGTGGAAGTACTTCTCAAAGCGCTGGGGAGGAATGAACGCAGAGGGGGGGAAGGATGTCAGCCATGCTCCCCCCACCCCCTGCGCCCATGAGTCCTGGCGCGACAATCCCTCCTCACCAGCAAAATGACCGTGGTGTTGGTGGTCCAGGTGAGGGAGAACTCGTGGTCAGCTTCCCACTGCTCCAGTTTCCCCTGCTCGTCCAGCTGCCCTTCCCAGCCTGGAAAGGAGAGCAAGGCGCAGGTGCGTGAGCAGTGGCTGCCCTGCAGGGAGCTGGACAGCTGCCCCGACCCCAAGCACGGGGCCGTGCGGCAAAGCTCCCCAACACCATGGGGTTCTTCACTGCTCTGAGCGGCAGCTGACGCAGAGGTCAGCAGCCGTTGCCTTACGGCTTCTCCACAGGACAAATCTGTAGAGGTGACGGAGAGCGCTCAAAGCACAGCGGCATGTTTTGTCCTCCTGGACAAAAGCGCAGCACAGGATGAGGCATCCCACCAGCTGCCCCAGCACGGGCAGGCGGAGCTCGTCATAGCTGGCAGATGGGGATTGTTCCGAGGAGTGACGGGGCTGTACGTGGAGAGCAGAAAGTTGAGCGCACCCCCGGAGTGGGCAGAGCGTGGAAAAGGAGAGACAAAGACTCCACATTATGGGGGTCGTGCCCTTACCTTCTCCTGGCAGTAATGTGCCAGCGAATGGGTCAGCTTCCAGATGCGCCCCACTGCCCTCTGGCGCACGGTCGAGCTCTGCAAGGAGGTGAAGGGCAGCAGCACCTGTGGGAAGAGGAGGTGCTGCTCTGCCCTGTGGTCCCCTGGATCACCCCAGAAGGTTTTTGGGGTGGTGGGGATGGGGGGGGAACACTCCTCCTCTGTGTGCTCCCCATGGGCAAGGCTCACCTGGAAGACGTCTTTCAGCTCCTCTCCGATGCTGGCGCTGGGGTGAATGAACACCAATGAGTGCAGCATCTCATCCAGAGCCCTCAGGGTCTGCAGAACGGACAGGGTGGAGGGAGATTAGAGGGGAGGGGGACGGGGGATGCATGGCAAGACCCTGTTCTGCACGGTAGGGGGGTCCTGCAGCTCCCCGGCACCCACCTTGGAGTAAAGGTTTGTGTCCAGGTCCTGCTCTGAGGGAAGCAGGAAGATGCTCCGGAAGCACACAACAAAGAGAGGGATCTTCTCCTCCAGAGCCCCCTCCACCTTGCTGCAAGAACAGGGACAGCGGCGCTGGGAGTGCTGTGCTGCAGGATGGGGAGTGGATTCCCCCCATGGGCAGCACTCTGCAGAGCAGGGGGGGCAATGCTGGGAGGAACCCCTCCTCCATCGGGATGTGTGGGGCAGAGGGAGTCCTGAGAGCTGCTGTGGTCAGATTGGGGTTGGGGTTCGGGTTGGGGTTAGGTTGTTGTTCGGGTTAGGGTTAGGTTATGGTCAATGTTAGAGCTGAGGCCCAGCAGTGCTGCAGGACCCCCTCGGCCCTTTGCCCCGCCCCAAAGGGGGAGAGCAGCAGCCCAGTACTGCCAGGATCGTCCCCGGGGGCTGCGGGGCCATACAGGCAGTGTGGGGCCATTCAGACACTGTGGGGCCATACAGGCAGTCTGGGGCCATATGAATGCTGTGGGGCCATCCCGGTGTGGGGCAGTACCTGAGGGAGGTGATGGCGGCTACCGCTTGCAGCCGCAGTTCGGAGCTCAGCTCTCTCCGCGGCTCCTCTGCCAGCAGCACCTGCAGCACAGCGGGATGGCATCAGGCATGCAGTGCTCCCAGCACTGGGAGGAGAGGAGCCGCCCACTGCCCCCCCTCCAGCACCCACCGCCCCTCACCATGATGTTCTCCACAAGTTCGTTCCGGCGGCAGAAGATGCGCAGTTCCTGCACCGTGTTCCTCTCTGCTGCGGAGCCGCAGATGGTGCGGATGCTGCACAGGAACTTCATCTTCTTCTCCTCATTCTGAGGCTGCCAGGGAGCATGGGGAGTGTGAACGGGACGGGGCCAGGGGGCACAGCCCTCCTGCGGATGCAATGGGCCTGGGGGGGGATGGGGGACCACCGTGATGGGAGCGGCCGCTGTCACCTCTGTGCTCCGGAGAAAGGCCTCAATGTTGTCCATCGCGTAACGCTCCACAGCACACATGGGCAGCCCAGAGGCATCCAAGGGGGGAGCTGGAATTGGGGGTAGGAGGGGGATCGGAATTAGAGCTGGGTTTAGAGTTGTGGTTAGTGTTACGATTGAGGTTAGGGTTGGGGTTGGATTAGGGTTAAGGTTGGGGGTGGGGGTGGGGTTGGGTTAGAGTTAAGGTTGGGTTTGTGGTTAGTGTTAGGATTGAGTTTGGGGTTGGGGTAAGGGTAGGGTTAAGGTTGGAGTTGGGGTTAAGGTTAGGGTTAGGGCTGGGGTTAGGATTAAGGTTGGGATTAGGGTTGGGGTTGGGGCTGGGTTGGGGTTAGGATTAAGGTTTGCCGTCAGGGTTGGTGTAGAGGAGCCCAGAGCAAAGCGAGGAGGAAATTCTGCCCTCTGCCGCCCCACGCAGCCCCCACACTGTGCAGAGGGCACTGCCCCCCCAGCCCTGCGGGGACCCTCACTCACCGGGCGGCACAGCAGTGGGCTCCTGGGGGAGTTTGTCCTTCTCCTTGGCCTCAGCAGGGCAGGAGGGGTTTCTCTCCTCCATCGCAGAGGATGAGGGTTGAGGTTGGGGACGGGCCGTGGCCTGGGCAGCCATGGGCGGAGAGAAGCGCTGCGGTTTGCCCCGAGGGGCGGCTTGCACCGCTGCTCTGCTCGCGTGCTGTCCCATCTCAGTCCTGACGGAAAGTGAGGGGCACAGCGCTGGCGCTGCTGGAGCTGGGGGGCACGGGGACGCGTCACAATGGGCCCCGCTGTGACCCGCTGCCCCGCCCGCGTGGGGCCCCCGGCAGTGCTCAGCTCTGCTCAGGGCTGCTCAGTTCCCCAGTCTGTGCTGAGGAATGGATATATTATTGCAATTATTTTATTAAATCGCTATAAAAGAGGGCAACGGAAGCATAAAACTCGGAAATACGTGCTTCACATCAAGGCTGAGCTGCTCTGCAGGGGGGTTCAGGATTTCCCTGGTGAGTTCACCAACTAAAGTTGGGGTTGGCGTTTGCAGTTAGGGTTATGGATAGGGTTAGGGTTAGGGCTTGGGTTGCGGTTGCGGTTGGGGTTAGGGTTAGGTTTCGGGTTAGGGCTAGCATAGGGTTAGGGTTACGGTGAGGGTTAGGGTTAGTGTTGGGCCTTAAGTTGTGGTTAGGGTTGGGCTCAACGTTTGATATTAGGATTGGGGTTAGTGTTGGAATTAAGTTTTGGTTTAGGCTTAGGGTTTGGGCTGGGGTTGAGGTTACTCTTGGGTTTAGGGTTGTGATTAGGGTTAGGGTGTGGGTTGGGGTTAGGGTTGGGTTTAGTGTTGTGATTGTGGTTGGGGTTGCGATTGGGGTTCTGGTTTGGTTTAGATTTAGAGTTAGGGTTGGAGTTGGGGTTGGGTTTAGGGTTAGGATTGTGTTAGGGAGCTGGGGAGCACAGCCGCACACCACCAGGCAGAGAGAGAGAGAGAGCAATCCCGGGACTTGTGGGGCTGATCTTCCCCTCTGAGCGCAAAGTCCTCTGGGGTATGCTGCTCTTCTTCCCTTCTGAGAACCAGGTATCCACAAAGTTGTCAGTACATGGAACTGGAGTAAGAACTCTTTAATCCCCCATGCTTTATATGATGGTGTGGTGTGCAATACCGATAAGAAAAATCATAAAACCATGGCATTCCGCGCCTTATTCCACATTAGTACATCATGCTTAATATATACATATACATGTATGCAAACAAACAATAATGAAAATGCATTATGCACATACATCTACATACATATATATAGATGGAATTACTGACTGCACTCCCCCAGCGTCAAATTCCCTTGTGGTACACACTGAACATCCCCATCTTTCTGCATCACCCACCAAGTGGACCCAAGTCCCTGAGCAAAAAGAGTTCCATGAAGAGATTTGCCCTTCCCAGAGGCTGGAGGGACCCAAACCGCTTTTTCCAGCATGCTCTTTACATGTACCACAGGGACCTTGTCTCCCTCTACCGTATGTAGGGAGCTGGATTGGGTAGGACCATCTTGACTGACCGATCCTCGAGTGTTGGCCAGCCAGGTGGCTTCTGCCAAATGCTTCTCCCAGTTCGTAAATGTTCCACCACCCACTGCTTTCAGCATAGTTTTTAATAACCCACTGTATCGTTCAGTTTTACCAGAAGCTGGTGCATGATGGGGGATATGACAAATTGTCATGGTTTCATGATTTTTGGTTATCAGTATTCCACATCACAACATCATGCAGTGTACTGGGAGTTAAGGAGCAAATGCTTTAGTTCCGGGTACCTGTCTGGAAGAGAAGAAGAACTACGTTCCCCAAGAGCCTTTTCGAGTACGGTTATCATTCCTGCTCAAGGGAACAGATATAAGGGCGCAGGTCATCTGACTTGTCCCTCTTCTCGTCTCGCCGTGTTCCCTGTCGGATCGGCTCGCTACTGCTGCGCCCGACTGCACGCAAGGCTTCAGTATTAGCGTAAGGCCTTTGGATCTCGGACAATCCTTCTCTCAATTATTGTTGATTTATATTGTATTATAGTGTGTTATCTTACATTCCGATACTATATTTAGTAAATTAGTTTGTTTCTCCTCAGATCATTGCCGCTGTTTTTAATTATTTTGGGGTCCCCTGTTTCCCTTCCTGGAGGCGCGGATTTTGCGAAATCCCTTCACCCCACTAGTCGCGGAACCGGGCCGGACCAGCCCTTAAACCGTTGACACAAATCCACACAGTGCCACGATCTTTGGCCCAAGTATTGACAAGAGAATTTTTGAAATGAGTCCCATTATCGGATTCAACTCTTTCTGGAGTGCCATGTCCCCACAGGATTTGCTTCTCCAGACCTGATATGGTGTTTTGGGCAGTAGCATGGGGTACTGCATGTGTTTCAAGCCACCCAGTGGTTGCCGCCACCATGGTAAGCACATAACGCTTACCATCGGGAGTTTGTGGCAAGGTGATGTAATCAACCTGCCAGGCCTCCCCATATTTATACTTTTGCCATCGCCCTTCCCCCCAGAGGGGTTTCATCCTCTTGGCTTGTTCAATTGCGGCACATGTGTCGCAGCCACGAATAACCAGTGCAATAGCGGCTGTAGTTAAGCCCACAAAATTCCTCAACATAATGTAAAATCCTGCCACAGAGAATACATTCAGAGAGACTGAAAGCACAGTAACTAAGCTGGCATCCTGAACACGCATCAGGAACTGGGAAGAGCACTTGGAAACCAGTCCAAACATCATATTGTCTAGTAAATTAGCCAGGATGTATAGGAACCAGGCAGCTATCTCCATCAGTGCCCTGCGGCAGGCCCAGGGTGTGCTGCTGGAGCCAGCACGCTGTCCCTGCTCTGACCCCTCACTCTTTTGTTACCAGGCAACTGCGTTGCTGTCTGTTTCTCTTTGTCCAAGCCCTTGCGTCTACAGCCAGCCAGGGACTTGGAGACACAGCGGGAGCACATGGCAGGGGAAGGTCTTCCCCCCGAGCTGGGACCTGCTGGCATAGGAAGCCCTCCAGCCTGGAGACGAGCTCCCTCAGAAAGGACTTCCTGCACTGCTTTCACATAGATCTTTCCATTGGGCTCAGCACCTCTCACTGTTACAATCAAGGAAGGAGAAGCAACAAGATTGAAAGAGAGTCCAAGGCTGCATTCAATGGGCCATAGCGCTAGGGCATCTCATCTGGAGTGGTCACGGTAATGGCTCTTAGGATCTTGGCTGAACTGCGGGTTCACATTTCAAATCAGGACAGGAATGGTAATGGGAAATCCCAGGGCTTAAGACCCCAAGCAACACGCAATGAGAACAGTCCCGGGAAAGAAGAGGCAGAAAGCCTAACCAGGAAGACAGTGCGCCAAACCCAGGTGCCTGTTGTGTGTCTGCACCTCTCTAGGGTGCTGTGCCACACTCCATGCCCCTCCCCTGGCTTTCCGCATGGCTGCGCTTCAGAGGAAGGCCACTGGCATCAGCTTCTGACCAAAAGGAAACAAGAAATACTTGAAGAGCATCTCTTTGGAGGAAGACCTGTGCACAGCCAACCATAGACTTCTCCTCTTCAAGCACAGTTTCTTCAGTTTGCCTTTCTGCTGCCACAGTGTTGTGCCATTTCTGCAGTCAGCACAGATCGGCAGGGTCCTTTCCTCTCTCCTCCGTCACACACACGCCTTCATGCATCCCGATTTACAGCCAGGCAACCACACCACAGCTCACAAAAGGTTCTCACCTGCGGAGGCTTTCCGTTTCCCCCCCTTGCCCACCATCACTCGATGGACGTGCAGGCTCCATCCCTAAAACAAAATACAATTTGCTGATTTAATGGAAACCAGTAGCCAGGAGCAGTACTGTCCTGTTAGCCCATGTCCACCCCAAAAAAAGCAAAAGACACCGTTGTACAGCCAAAACAGAATCACAGCGTCATAGAATCACAGAATCATAGAATGGCCTGGGTTGAAAAGGACCTCAAAGATCATCCAGTTGCAACCCCCCTGCCACGGGCGGGGTCACCAAGCCCTAGACCGGGCTGCCCAGAGCCACATGCAGCCTGGAAACCGATGTTTAAACTGCAGTGCACTTACAAAAAGCATTACCGGTCTCATTCCTGCTCAGATGGCAGCAAAGGAATCCCAGCCTGCCCGACAGCTCTGCATTCTGCAGAGCAAAGGCGGATCAGCATACAAAACGCGATCAGGTCAAAAAGTTGAGACACATGTTTGTTGCCTCTCAAATGAATGCACTCAGCTCTACGCATCACCATTTGTACGCAGACTTCTGTCTCACTCCAGTCATCAGCTGCCGCTGTCGGCCTCTCTAATGCTTCCACAGTGACTTACTTGACATCCCCTGCAGCACTGCACCCGCTCCGAAGTAACACTCAAAATTCGTTCCTCCATACTTCATGACAGAGGACCGAAGAAGCTCACTTGTGCGTGGTGGTAAGGACGGTTCGTCCCCGTCGCGTCCCTCTGTGGCCCCATCACGTCCCTCTGTGCGCTGCAAGGCACAGTTGGATCTCTGGCAGCCTCCTGGCTGCTGCTCCCAAACGCAGGGAACCGCGCCATGCCGCTTCTGAAGAGGGAAAGGAAGAAATGGTGGTGGGAACGGGCACCCAGGGCCTGCAGTCATGTTCCAGATCGTGCTAGAGATGGGATATCAGGATGCTGAGGCATTAATTATCACTAAGAGAAAAGACAGCCTGAGCCGTGCCCATGCCATTAAGCCGGGCTGTCAGGAGTGAGCGCAGAATCCAAGCGGTTATTGAGGTCATAAAGGTCCAGTAGGGCTCCCCCTGCTCTATCCCTTCCCTTAACAATGAGAAAAAGTGAAGGGCCAAATCAGGTCCCCGCAGTATAGAAAGAAGGGCTTCATAGCAAGAAAAGAGAAAGCAGCTTCACAAGGTAGACATAAGGGGCAAATAGAGATGGTTTACGTAGAGAGTATCAGAAAACAAGGGATTCCAAGCACTTTCACAGGCGCTAGGTCTGGAATAACAAGGAGAATGAAGGCCATAAAGATAAGGACCGGAGAACAGGTCGAAAACATTTGGCAGGGAGGTCATTAGATGTCTGAAGTGCAAGCTGAAAGCGGTTCGGGGGCTGCCCCCCCTTCGGGGTCAGAAGTTTGCAGCGAGGAAGACTCCGAGCCTTCGCGAGGAAGACTACGAGCCTTCATCATCACGACCTACTACGCACGCGCAAGGGGGGGAGGGACTGCATGCTAATGGGCTCTCGGGAATGTAATGAATATGTATCCGAATTCCTGTCAACTGCTGATTATGTATTAGCTCAACCTATATCTATAGCACGATTTCTCCTGACGGTGTGCAAGCTAGGTGGAACGATCCCCCTTGCACCAGGGTGTACGCGCGTCACCAATAAGCACATACCTGCTCTATATCCTTACTGGCTATAGGGTCTGATTTCCGCACGTCAATTTGGCACCCCAGGTGGGACCCACTCTGTTCGGCTGCAGGACCGGCTGAGAGAGGGGACACCTTTGGCGCACCCCAAGATTTCTTGGAAGGACTCCCTTCCTCACCCGATCACTGCGGGGACAGACAAGGACCATCCTTAGGCGGACCAGGTATGTGTATAGAAAAGGGGGAACGTGTAAGGCGTGAGGAGACATCCTACGCAGGGTATGAAGGAGCGTGCCTGCTCCCCCCCCCAAAGTACGTGAGCTCACTGGTTAGGTTTCTGGCTGGGGTAGGAAGACTCCTTGGGGAGTTCCTACAAAGGGGACCTGTAAGTCATACGCAAGGAAAGAGCAACAGCTCTCCCTTAGGTGATTGGTAACAGCAGGGATTTTGTCAAATGATAGCGTGGACTCTCCTGGAGATAGTAGTGGGAGTTATAGGTTGTGTTCTTGTTATCACCATCTGCTGAGTGTTCGGTACCGTGTATCTAATCATTTCAGGTCAAGCTGACTTTCGGAAAAATCTTAAAGTTTGCAGCCGATCGACTAATGTACTAGTGTTATTAAGATTCCAGCTAAGGGACATCGTCAGCACTGTGTATTATGTATAAACCATGGCTTTTGTTCTAAATGTCAGAGTGAGTGTGGTGTGAGTGAGACGTGTTCCATTCAGGAAGTGAGTGTCAGTCCATTTATGTAGTACCGTGTTCTGATTGTGGGGAAGAGTGTAAAGGAAGGTGCACAGGCTTCTGTGAGATCTGTTTCCAAGTGTTTATAACTGAACAATATCACTACACAGTGTTAAGGGCTGTTTGTGGAAACTTTGAGGAAATTAGGAATCAATAAGAATTGTGTAAACATCATGGGAGGCTCCCAGGGGAAGGAAATTCCCAAACAAACCCCTTTGGGATGTGCATTGGCACATTGGTGGGATATTGCAGGGGAACCTGGAGGCACCCTGAGTAAGAAAACTTTAATCAAGTATTGCTATCAATGGTGGTTAATATATAAGTTAGAAGATGATGAGAAGCAGCATCGGAATGGGACCTTAAACTACAATGCCTTCTTACATTTACTGTTATTCTTAAGGAGAGAAGGTAAATGAAGTAACATGAACAGTTTTTAGAATTGAGTGCTCTAATCACGAGACTAAGTACGGAGTGTTTGTGGAAACTGAAGAACTGTATTGTTTAATTTGTGGGTTCTGAAGGGAATGGGACAAACAGTTTTGATGGTATAAGTCAGTGTAATTGTTAATGGTATACAGAAGCTTGATTGAGGGTATGTGGAAATGTAACTGAGGGTATGAAGTGGACAAAGGAAAAAGGGTTAAAGATGAAGTGAGTTTATCTGCACTGGCATGAGAGCAGCCCCCCCGCACCACTCCCCTGCGAGCAGAACTCTCGGAGTGAGAGTGCCGGAGTCAGAGACTGCTGTTGCAAACAGCATTACTTGCGAATGGGGGGAGATGGAGAGGATGGGGTACTGGCAGTGAGAATAGCCTTCATGTGCAGAGATCTAGGAAA
Source organism: Gallus gallus (assembly GCF_016699485.2). NCBI lineage: Eukaryota > Metazoa > Chordata > Aves > Galliformes > Phasianidae > Gallus > Gallus gallus. The sequence continues at coordinate 2,870,149 of NC_052565.1, read as the reverse complement.
CCCAAAGTTCCAGTGTTAGCACTGGAAATCTCTGGAGAGGAGGAGGTGAAACTGAAATGTAATGTTAGTACTAGTACTATGTTAGTACTAGTACTAATGTTAGTTCTAGTACTTTATGTAATGATGAGAGTTTGGAAAGTGAAAAGTTTGAGAAGGACGCAGGCTGAGGAAGGCAAAGATGAGCAAGGTGTAACAGGGATGTCAGAACCAAAGAGGGTGAGCAATATGAAGAAAAAAAATAATTGAGAAACAGAGATAGTAAGGAAATTGGAAATAGCAACAGCTGTTACTGTTGCGGTGCTAGAGTAGAGTTGTAAGACCCAGAGGTCCCCTTAGAAAGAGGTAAAGGGAGGGGCCTGGAAGAACCCACGGAGGGTTCCACCCCTGCTGGACTGCAAGCAGTGTGCAAACTGCGGGGAAATGAGACATTGGTGGAGAAATCCAACCGTCTCTGATTGCAAACAGCTGAATGATGGGAACCTGGGAAGTTATTCCTAGCAAATCCACTGGTTAAATTGCAGCTAGGAGAGCAGGATAAAGAGGTGTATTTTCTGGTGGGTATGGGTGCCTCTTACCACCCATAGATGATTTTGCAACAGTAGTAGGAGCTACTGCCCAACAAGAAAAAGCTTACCTTTTGGGATCAACTAAATATGGGCTGAGAAAATAAGTAGGAATACATCAATTCCTGCACCTCATTCCCAAGTCTCTGGTTAGCAAAGGCATCTTGTTTGCAGGTCTCCCTGCGTAAATGATTTTATTTGCAAGGGCATCTCCAAGCTTCACATCTCTCGGTCTCTAAAACACAGTGAGCCCCTGGCCCCCTAGCAGTCCTTTTCCCTTTGCACTGGACTTCTTCCTGGCTAGGGGCTTCCTCGACACCGGCTTGTCTCACAGAATCATAGGGTGGCAGGGGGGTTGAGAAGGACCTCAAAGATCACCTGGTTTCAGCCCCCCGGCCATGTGCAGGGTCGCCAACCAGTAGACCAGGCTGCCCAGAGCCACATCCAGCCTGGCCTTGAATGCCTCCAGGGATGGGGCATCCACAGCTGACATCCGTAATCCGGTTTTCAAGAATTTGGAACATGGACTCCTATAGTTGTACTTCAGCGTTGGACCTGATTGACATAGAATTTCTGAAGTGGCCTCCACAATTCAAGTGATGGGAGGCTCCATCAGCTCCTACGGCAAGAAGCTAAAGATTCTCTTGAAAATAGATTTGTATTTGGTTTCCCAGAGTGTTTTTGCTCTGCTTATTTCTGGTGGCTTGCTTGTTGTTTGTGTGAGTGCTGTTCCTCCCTCGTCAGATGTGTTGAAGGCTGTCTCTGTTCTTGTAGTGCCAAATATCTAATGATAAAATTAATTTTCCACAGGCAACTTGTCAAAATCAAGACCCCTTTCTCCGCATCCCCAGTACAGATCCGTTCCTGGCTTAGGCTGGGGAGATTTCTGTCCAATCACAAGACATGCAACTCCTGTCTGTACGTACAGCCGGGGTTGCCCTTTCCCAGGTGTAGAATATGGCACTTGCTCTTAGAGTCATAGAATCATAGAAGTGCTCAGGTTGGAAAAGACCTTAAAGACGATCGAGTCCAGCCGCAACCTAACCATACTACCGTAACTCAAACAACCCTCTGCTAAATCACGTCCGTGAGCATCACATCCAAACGGCTTTTAAACACATTCAGGGATGATGACTCAACCACCTCCCTGGGCAGCCCATCCCAGTGCTTAACAACCCTTTCTGTCAAGACGTTTTTCCTGATGGTCTTGTTAAACTCCGTGTGCTTGGTGGTCGCCCAGCTCTCTTGTTTGGCTGGATCTCCCTGCAAGGCCTCTCTCTCCACCCTCAGCGACAGGAGCCAACAACTCCTCCCCGTCCAGTACTGACAGCAATTTTGCGCAAAACACCTTCTGTTCCTACATGCAAGGCATTGATGAAAATAGGAAAGAGAACTGGCCCTAAAACGGAGCCTTGGGGAGCCCCGCCAGTGACCGGCTGCCAGCCGGATGGAAACCCCACCTACCATAACCCTTGGGGCCCAGTCCATCAGCCATTTGCCACCCACTGCATTCTGTTTTTGTCCAGCTGTGTGCTGGGTGTTTTGTCCAGAAGGATACACAGACTGGTGGCTTCCTTCGGGTAGTATGGTTAGATTGTGGTTGGACTCGATGATCTTTCAGGTCTTTTCCAACCTGAGTGATTCTATGATTCTTCTCACAGTACCGGTCCCTGATTGCACTGCCTGTGCATTTCCTTCTTACTCTTCAGGTTATCCAAACTCTAAGCCTGACAGATCTTATCCCTAACCAATTCCAAAAAACAGCCCCAACCCCAACCCCAGTGTTAACCCTAACCATAATCCCAACCCCAACCCTAATCTTAACCCTAACCCCATAACTCCTAGCCCTAGGAGTGACACTACAGGGTGACACTATGGGATGATACTGTGGGGCAGCACTTTGGGGTGACAATATGGGGTGACACTGCAGGACAGTGCCATGGGGCAGTGCTATGTTGTGATGCTACAGGGTGATGCTATTGTGCAGCACTATGGGATGATGCTATGAGGCGACGCTGTGGTGTGATGTATGGGACAGCAGTATGGGACGGCACTCTGGGGTGATGCCATGGGGATGCACTATAATGCAGCACTATATGGTGATTGTATGGGGTAATGGTATGGGGCGATGCTACGGAGTGACAGTTTTGGGTGGTGCAGCGGGGTGACGCAATGGAGCACCGCTACGGGGCAGTGCTATGGGGTGACATTATGGGAAAATGGTATCGGTTGATGCTAAGGGGTGACATGGAGCAGCGTTCTGGGGTGATGCTATGGGGCAGTGCTATGCATAGTGCTCTAGGGTGACGTTATGGAACAGTGCTACGGGGCAATGCTATGGGGTAGCACCATGCCACCAGCATGGGGATTGGGATGGCCAGCAGTGTGGTCTTGGTCACCGGCATGGGGATGGGGATGGCCACCAGGATGACAACGGCCATTGCCACGCAGGGCTGTGCGGGGGGCAGCGCCACCCCGTGGCCGCAGGGTCAGGCGCTGCGGACGCACACCAATACACGGCGACATTGCAGCGCACGTTTACTGTGGCCACGGCTGTGTCCCGAATGCTGCCGAAGGAGCGCTCAGTGCCCCCAGGCCAGCGCGTGCAGGCGGTGCGCGACGTGGCAGAGACGCTGGCGGTACTCAAGGTGGCGGTGCATGCCGGGGGGAACGCGGCTCAGCCCCCAGCGCAGCCCCCAGCAGCCGGCGGCGATGGTTCCAGTGGAGTCGTTGTCGCCGCCGTGCAGCACAACGCGGGCGCACAGCTCCTCCCAGCTGTCCCCCGCCGCCAGCAGCGCCTCCAGGGCCACCATGGGTGCGTCGTGCCCGCTGCGCCCTGCCCACCCCCCCAGCGCCCAGCGCACGTACTCGGCGTCACGCTCCTCCGGCGTCGGCAGTGATGGCACTCGTGGGGGACCACCGCCCCCCAGGAGACCTCGTGACTCCAGGTACCTGCGGGGACAGAGGGCGCAATGGGGGCGTTGGGGACAATGGGGGAAATTATGGGGGCGATGGAAGCACTGGAGGCAGCGGGGGCATTGGGGTCAATGGGTGACATGCGAAAATCAGACCCTATAGCCAGTAAGGATATAGAGCAGGTATGTGTTTATTGGTAACACGTGTACATCCTGGTGCAAGGGGGATCGTTCCACCTAGCTTGCACACCGTCAGGAGAAATCGTGCTGTAGATATAGGTTGAGCTAATACATAATCAATAGTTGACAGGAATTCAGATACATATTCACTACGTTCCTGAGAGCCCATTAGCATGCAGTCCCTCCCCCCCCTTGCGCGTGCATAGTAGGTCATGATGATGAAGGCTCGTAGTCTTCCTCGCGAATGCTCGGAGTCTTCCTCGCTGCAAACTTCTGACCCCGAAGGGGGGGACATCCCCCAAACTGCTTACAGCTTGCACTTCAGACATCACCTTCCTGCCAAATGTTTTCGACCTGTTCTCCGGTCCTTATCTTTATGGCCTTCATTCTCCTTGTTATTCCGGACCTAGCGCCTGTGAAAGTGCTTGGAATCCCTTGTTTTCTGATACTCTCTACGTAAACCATCTCTATTTGCCCCTTATGTCTACCTTGTGAAGCTGCTTTCTCTTTTCTTGCTATGAAGCCCTTCTTTCTATACTGCGGGGACCTGATTTGGCCCTTCACTTTTTCTCATTGTTAAGGGAAGGGATAGAGCAGGGGGAGCCCTACTGGACCTTTATGACCTCAATAACCGCTTGGATTCTGCGCTCACTCCTGACAGCCCGGCTTAATGGCATGGGCACGGCTCAGGCTGTCTTTTCTCTTAGTGATAATTAATGCCTCAGCATCCTGATATCCCATCTCTAGCACGATCTGGAACATGACTGCAGGCCCTGGGTGCCCGTTCCCACCACCATTTCTTCCTTTCCCTCTTCAGAAGCGGCATGGCGCGGTTCCCTGCGTTTGGGAGCAGCAGCCAGGAGGCTGCCAGAGATCCAACTGTGCCTTGCAGCGCACAGAGGGACGTGATGGGGCCACAGAGGGACGCGACGGGGACGAACCGTCCTTACCACCACGCACAAGTGAGCTTCTTCGGTCCTCTGTCATGAAGTATGGAGGAACGAATTTTGAGTGTTACTTCGGAGCGGGTGCAGTGCTGCAGGGGATGTCAAGTAAGTCACTGTGGAAGCATTAGAGAGGCCGACAGCGGCAGCTGATGACTGGAGTGAGACAGAAGTCTGCGTACAAATGGTGATGCGTAGAGCTGAGTGCATTCATTTGAGAGGCAACAAACATGTGTCTCAACTTTTTGACCTGATCGCGTTTTGTATGCTGATCCGCCTTTGCTCTGCAGAATGCAGAGCTGTCGGGCAGGCTGGGATTCCTTTGCTGCCATCTGAGCAGGAATGAGACCGGTAATGCTTTTTGTAAGTGCACTGCAGTTTAAACATCGGTTTCCAGGCTGCATGTGGCTCTGGGCAGCCCGGTCTAGGGCTTGGTGACCCCGCCCGTGGCAGGGGGGTTGCAACTGGATGATCTTTGAGGTCCTTTTCAACCCAGGCCATTCTATGATTCTGTGATTCTATGACGCTGTGATTCTGTTTTGGCTGTACAACGGTGTCTTTTGCTTTTTTTGGGGTGGACATGGGCTAACAGGACAGTACTGCTCCTGGCTACTGGTTTCCATTAAATCAGCAAATTGTATTTTGTTTTAGGGATGGAGCCTGCACGTCCATCGAGTGATGGTGGGCAAGGGGGGGAAACGGAAAGCCTCCGCAGGTGAGAACCTTTTGTGAGCTGTGGTGTGGGTGCCTGGCTGTAAATCGGGATGCATGAAGGCGTGTGTGTGACGGAGGAGAGAGGAAAGGACCCTGCCGATCTGTGCTGACTGCAGAAATGGCACAACACTGTGGCAGCAGAAAGGCAAACTGAAGAAACTGTGCTTGAAGAGGAGAAGTCTATGGTTGGCTGTGCACAGGTCTTCCTCCAAAGAGATGCTCTTCAAGTATTTCTTGTTTCCTTTTGGTCAGAAGCTGATGCCAGTGGCCTTCCTCTGAAGCGCAGCCATGCGGAAAGCCAGGGGAGGGGCATGGAGTGTGGCACAGCACCCTAGAGAGGTGCAGACACACAACAGGCACCTGGGTTTGGCGCACTGTCTTCCTGGTTAGGCTTTCTGCCTCTTCTTTCCCGGGACTGTTCTCATTGCGTGTTGCTTGGGGTCTTAAGCCCTGGGATTTCCCATTACCATTCCTGTCCTGATTTGAAATGTGAACCCGCAGTTCAGCCAAGATCCTAAGAGCCATTACCGTGACCACTCCAGATGAGATGCCCTAGCGCTATGGCCCATTGAATGCAGCCTTGGACTCTCTTTCAATCTTGTTGCTTCTCCTTCCTTGATTGTAACAGTGAGAGGTGCTGAGCCCAATGGAAAGATCTATGTGAAAGCAGTGCAGGAAGTCCTTTCTGAGGGAGCTCGTCTCCAGGCTGGAGGGCTTCCTATGCCAGCAGGTCCCAGCTCGGGGGGAAGACCTTCCCCTGCCATGTGCTCCCGCTGTGTCTCCAAGTCCCTGGCTGGCTGTAGACGCAAGGGCTTGGACAAAGAGAAACAGACAGCAACGCAGTTGCCTGGTAACAAAAGAGTGAGGGGTCAGAGCAGGGACAGCGTGCTGGCTCCAGCAGCACACCCTGGGCCTGCCGCAGGGCACTGATGGAGATAGCTGCCTGGTTCCTATACATCCTGGCTAATTTACTAGACAATATGATGTTTGGACTGGTTTCCAAGTGCTCTTCCCAGTTCCTGATGCGTGTTCAGGATGCCAGCTTAGTTACTGTGCTTTCAGTCTCTCTGAATGTATTCTCTGTGGCAGGATTTTACATTATGTTGAGGAATTTTGTGGGCTTAACTACAGCCGCTATTGCACTGGTTATTCGTGGCTGCGACACATGTGCCGCAATTGAACAAGCCAAGAGGATGAAACCCCTCTGGGGGGAAGGGCGATGGCAAAAGTATAAATATGGGGAGGCCTGGCAGGTTGATTACATCACCTTGCCACAAACTCCCGATGGTAAGCGTTATGTGCTTACCATGGTGGCGGCAACCACTGGGTGGCTTGAAACACATGCAGTACCCCATGCTACTGCCCAAAACACCATATCAGGTCTGGAGAAGCAAATCCTGTGGGGACATGGCACTCCAGAAAGAGTTGAATCCGATAATGGGACTCATTTCAAAAATTCTCTTGTCAATACTTGGGCCAAAGATCGTGGCACTATGTGGATTTGTGTCAACGGTTTAAGGGCTGGTCCGGCCCGGTTCCGCGACTAGTGGGGTGGAGGGATTTCGCAAAATCCGCGCCTCCAGGAAGGGAAACAGGGGACCCCAAAATAATTAAAAACAGCGGCAACGATCTGAGGAGAAACAAACTAATTTACTAAATATAGTATCGGAATGTAAGATAACACACTATAATACAATATAAATCAACAATAATTGAGAGAAAGATTGTCCGAGATCCAAAGGCCTTACACTAATACTGAAGCCTTGCGTGCAGTCGGGCGCAGCAGTAGCGAGCCGATCCGACAGGGAACACGGCGAGACGAGAAGAGGGACAAGTCAGATGACCTGCGCCCTTATATCTGTTCCCTTGAGCAGGAATGATAACCGTACTCGAAAAGGCTCTTGGGGAACGTAGTTCTTCTTCTCTTCCAGACAGGTACCCGGAACTAAAGCATTTGCTCCTTAACTCCCAGTACACTGCATGATGTTGTGATGTGGAATACTGATAACCAAAAATCATGAAACCATGACAATTTGTCATATCCCCCATCATGCACCAGCTTCTGGTAAAATTGAACGATACAGTGGGTTGTTAAAAACTATGCTGAAAGCAGTGGGTGGTGGAACATTTACGAACTGGGAGAAGCATTTGGCAGAAGCCACCTGGCTGGCCAACACTCGAGGATCGGTCAGTCAAGATGGTCCTACCCAATCCAGCTCCCTACATACGGTAGAGGGAGACAAGGTCCCTGTGGTACATGTAAAGAGCATGCTGGAAAAAGCGGTTTGGGTCCCTCCAGCCTCTGGGAAGGGCAAATCTCTTCATGGAACTCTTTTTGCTCAGGGACTTGGGTCCACTTGGTGGGTGATGCAGAAAGATGGGGATGTTCAGTGTGTACCACAAGGGAATTTGACGCTGGGGGAGTGCGGTCAGTAATTCCATGTATATATATGTATGTAGATGTATGTGCATAATGCATTTTCATTATTGTTTGTTTGCATACATGTATATGTATATATTAAGCATGATGTACTAATGTGGAATAAGGCGTGGAATGCCATGGTTTTATGATTTTTCTTATTGGTATTGCACACCACACCATCATATAAAGCATGGGGGATTAAAGAGTTCTTACTCCAGTTCCATGTACTGACAACTTTGTGGATACCTGGTTCTCAGAAGGGAAGAAGAGCAGCACACCCCAGAGGACTTTGCGCTCAGAGGGGAAGATCAGCCCCACAAGTCCCGGGATTGCTCTCTCTCTCTCTGCCTGGTGGTGTGCGGCTGTGCTCCCCAGCTCCCTAACACAATCCTAACCCCACACCCAACCCCAACTCCAACCCTAACTCTAAATCTAAACCAAACCAGAACCCCAATCGCAACCCCAACCACAATCACAACACTAAACCCAACCCTAACCCCAACCCACACCCTAACCCTAATCACAACCCTAAACCCAAGAGTAACCTCAACCCCAGCCCAAACCCTAAGCCTAAACCAAAACCTAATTCCAACACTCACCCCAATCCTAACATCAAACGTTGAGCCCAACCCTAACCACAACTTAAGGCCCAACACTAACCCTAACCCTCACCGTAACCCTAACCCTATGCTAGCCCTAACCCGAAACCTAACCCTAACCCCAACCCCAACCGCAACCCAAGCCCTAACCCTAACCCTATCCATAACCCTAACTGCAACCCCAACCCCAACTTTAGTTGGTGAACTCACCAGGGAAATCCTGAACCCCCCTGCAGAGCAGCTCAGCCTTGATGTGAAGCACGTATTTCCAATTTCTGAGTTTTATGCTTCCGTTGCCCTCTTTTATAGCGATTTAATAAAATAATTGCAATAATATATCCATTCCTCAGCGCAAACTGGGGAACTGAGCAGCCCTGAGCAGAGCTGAGCACTGCCGGGGGCCCCACGCGGGCGGGGCAGCGGGTCACAGCGGGGCCCATTGTGACGCGTCCCCGTGCCCCCCAGCTCCAGCAGCGCCAGCGCTGTGCCCCTCACTTTCCGTCAGGACTGAGATGGGACAGCACGCGAGCAGAGCAGCGGTGCAAGCCGCCCCTCGGGGCAAACCGCAGCGCTTCTCTCCGCCCATGGCTGCCCAGGCCACGGCCCGTCCCCAACCTCAACCCTCATCCTCTGCGATGGAGGAGAGAAACCCCTCCTGCCCTGCTGAGGCCAAGGAGAAGGACAAACTCCCCCAGGAGCCCACTGCTGTGCCGCCCGGTGAGTGAGGGTCCCCGCAGGGCTGGGGGGGGGGTGGGGGGGAAGTGCCCTCTGCACAGTGTGGGGGCTGCGTGGGGCGGCAGAGGGCAGAATTTCCTCCTCGCTTTGCTCTGGGCTCCTCTACACCAACCCTGACGGCAAACCTTAATCCTAACCCCAACCCAGCCCCAACCCCAACCCTAATCCCAACCTTAATCCTAACCCCAGCCCTAACCCTAACCTTAACCCCAACTCCAACCTTAACCCTACCCTTAGCCCCAACCCCAAACTCAATCCTAACACTAACCACAAACCCAACCTTAACTCTAACCCAACCCCACCCCCACCCCCAACCCTAATCCAACCCCAACCCTAACCTCAATCATAACACTAACCACAACTCTAAACCCAGCTCTAATTCCGATCCCCCTCCTACCCCCAATTCCAGCTCCCCCCTTGGATGCCTCTGGGCTGCCCATGTGTGCTGTGGAGCGTTACGCGATGGACAACATTGAGGCCTTTCTCCGGAGCACAGAGGTGACAGCGGCCGCTCCCATCACGGCGGTCCCCCATCCCCCCCCAGGCCCATTGCATCCGCAGGAGGGCTGTGCCCCCTGGCCCCGTCCCGTTCACACTCCCCACGCTCGCTGGCAGCCTCAGAATGAGGAGAAGAAGATGAAGTTCCTGTGCAGCATCCGCACCATCTGCGGCTCCGCAGCAGAGAGGAACACGGTGCAGGAACTGCGCATCTTCTGCCGCCGGAACGAACTTGTGGAGAACATCATGGTGAGGGGCGGTGGGTGCTGGAGGGGGGGCAGTGGGCGGCTCCTCTCCTCCCAGTGCTGGGAGCACTGCATGCCTGATGCCATCCCGCTGTGCTGCAGGTGCTGCTGGCAGAGGAGCCGCGGAGAGAGCTGAGCTCTGAACTGCGGCTGCAAGCGGTAGCCGCCATCACCTCCCTCAGGTACTGCCCCACGCCGGGATGGCCCCACAGCATTCATATGGCCCCAGACTGCCTGTATGGCCCCACAGTGTCTGAATGGCCCCACACTGCCTGTATAGCCCCACAGCCCCCGGGGACGATCCTGGCAGTACTGGGCTGCTGCTCTCCCCCTTTGGGGCGGGGCAAAGGGCCGAGGGGGTCCTGCAGCACTGCTGGGCCTCAGCTCTAACATTGACCATAACCTAACCCTAACCCGAACAACAACCTAACCCCAACCCGAACCCCAACCCCAATCTGACCACAGCAGCTCTCAGGACTCCCTCTGCCCCACACATCCCGATGGAGGAGGGGTTCCTCCCAGCAATGCCCCCCCTGCTCTGCAGAGTGCTGCCCATGGGGGGAATCCACTCCCCATCCTGCAGCACAGCACTCCCAGCGCCGCTGTCCCTGTTCTTGCAGCAAGGTGGAGGGGGCTCTGGAGGAGAAGATCCCTCTCTTTGTTGTGTGCTTCCGGAGCATCTTCCTGCTTCCCTCAGAGCAGGACCTGGACACAAACCTTTACTCCAAGGTGGGTGCCGGGGAGCTGCAGGACCCCCCTACCGTGCAGAACAGGGTCTTGCCATGCATCCCCCGTCCCCCTCCCCTCTAATCTCCCTCCACCCTGTCCGTTCTGCAGACCCTGAGGGCTCTGGATGAGATGCTGCACTCATTGGTGTTCATTCACCCCAGCGCCAGCATCGGAGAGGAGCTGAAAGACGTCTTCCAGGTGAGCCTTGCCCATGGGGAGCACACAGAGGAGGAGTGTTCCCCCCCCATCCCCACCACCCCAAAAACCTTCTGGGGTGATCCAGGGGACCACAGGGCAGAGCAGCACCTCCTCTTCCCACAGGTGCTGCTGCCCTTCACCTCCTTGCAGAGCTCGACCGTGCGCCAGAGGGCAGTGGGGCGCATCTGGAAGCTGACCCATTCGCTGGCACATTACTGCCAGGAGAAGGTAAGGGCACGACCCCCATAATGTGGAGTCTTTGTCTCTCCTTTTCCACGCTCTGCCCACTCCGGGGGTGCGCTCAACTTTCTGCTCTCCACGTACAGCCCCGTCACTCCTCGGAACAATCCCCATCTGCCAGCTATGACGAGCTCCGCCTGCCCGTGCTGGGGCAGCTGGTGGGATGCCTCATCCTGTGCTGCGCTTTTGTCCAGGAGGACAAAACATGCCGCTGTGCTTTGAGCGCTCTCCGTCACCTCTACAGATTTGTCCTGTGGAGAAGCCGTAAGGCAACGGCTGCTGACCTCTGCTTCAGCTGCCGCTCAGAGCAGTGAAGAACCCCATGGTGTTGGGGAGCTTTGCCGCACGGCCCCGTGCTTGGGGTCGGGGCAGCTGTCCAGCTCCCTGCAGGGCAGCCACTGCTCACGCACCTGCGCCTTGCTCTCCTTTCCAGGCTGGGAAGGGCAGCCGGACGAGCGGGGGAAACTGGAGCAGTGGGAAGCCGACCACGAGTTCTCCCTCACCTGGACCACCAACACCACGGTCATTTTGCTGGTGAGGAGGGATTGTCGCGCCAGGACTCATGGGCGCAGGGGGTGGGGGGAGCATGGCTGACATCCTTCCCCCCCTCTGCGTTCATTCCTCCCCAGCGCTTTGAGAAGTACTTCCACTCTTCAGAGAAGACCGATCTCATCCTCCTGGCGCTGCAGGGCATGAGGGACTGCAGCAACTACAACACCCAGGTGGCTTCCACCTTGATGGCCATCCTGACGGTTGACTTCAACCCTATGCCCAATGATGTGAGAAACTGGGAGCTGCTTGCCAGGGGGCTGAGCCCATGGGAGGTGGGGGTGGGGTTGGGTTGGGTTGGGTCCTGACGGTTAGAACGGGGTTGGGTTGGGTGCAGGAAGGCTGTGTTGGGTTGGGTTGTCCTGCACGGCATCGGTCTGATTTGAGACTTCAGGGCGCTTGGTCCCTCCTGGGGACGCCTGGAGTGAAGTTCTGCTGTCCCTGCAACCCTTCCAGGTGCAGCGCATTGTGACGGCCATCCACAGGAGCAGGAAGCTGATCACAGAGGAGCAGGCACTGAGGACCATCCGCAGCAGCTTCGCCTCGCTAGCTGCCGCCAACCCTCGCGCAGTGACACTCAGCCTGCTGCGCTGCTCCCCCACCTGCGACAAGTGCGCTGCCCCCGCCCCCCGCAGACGGGGACCCCCACCCCCCAAGGACAGGGACCTCCACCCCACGTGGATAGGGACCCCCACCCCACACGGAGAGAGGCCCCCACTCCACACGGAGAGGGAGACCACCCCCCATGGGACCTTCACCTGTGGTGCAGAGGGACCCTCACCCCACACATAGAACAACACCCACCCCATATACAGAAGGACTCCCACCCCACTCAGAGAGGGGCTCCCGCTGAGGACAGCTCTGTGCCGCAGGGACATATGGGAGCTGTGGGAGTTGGCGCTGTCCTCGGTGGATGCGGTGCCAAAGATGGTGCAGGCGCTGCTGCATCAGCTGGAGACCGTGCCGCTGGGCCAGAAGACCGAGGTCGGCGTCCTTCACACGGCCGTGAGTTTGGAGATCCTCTGGGAACACTCTCCCCCCCACCCCCCCAAACCCAGGAGAGCAGCTCAGTGCTGAGTGCTGTCCGGGTGCTTTCCGCAGGCGGCCACGGCACTGCATAAGCTCCTGCAGTACCTGGAGTACGGCCCACAGGTGCGACTGGTTTTCCCGGAGCTCTTTGTGGTGCTCATCATCCAGCTGGTGTCCGCCGGGCCGCTAGCTCCGCTGGAGATCACCGCCATCACGGAGGACCCATTCCGCCCATCTGCGCCCACCTCTGCCATCAGGTAACACCGCAGTGCCCGCTCTGACCCCGCGGCACCACCCACACTGACCCCTGACCCCACGCTGACCTTTGTGCCCCTGCTGACTCCTGACCCCACACTGACTCCTGACCGCATGATGACTTCTAATTGAACCCTGACTCTGCACTGTGCCCTGGCCCCTCACTGACCTCTGACCCCCGACCCTGTGCTGACCCAATGCTGCCCCGTTTCCATGCAGGACGGTGGTGGAGACGGCCCACAGTTTGCTACTGTGCGCCGAGATGGACAACCTGGCGTTCTCCATGGACACCCACAACCTGTGGGCGCGGCTGCAGGGCACTGCCACGTGGCAAAATGGCCTACACTCCCTTGCCAAGTACGGCCCCAACCCCTTCCATGCTCTGCCCCATGCACTGCCCCACACACTGCCCTACACGGTGCCCCAAGTGCAGCGCTCCTGAAATAAGTAGGGAACAAGGAGAGTGCTCAGGGGGTGCTGAGGCACGGTGGGCAGATGGAAGAGCACACTGTGGGGCGGCATGGGCTGTTCCGGTCCCCCTACTCCAGCCCAGACCCAGTGGGGTCAGCCCCCCAGCCCGGCTTCAGCCCTCCCCCTGCCCCGCAGGGTGATGCTGAAGAACTGCCGGGATCAGTGCAGACCCATCTTCAGACACCTGCAGAATCTGCTGCAGTACCACCAGCTGCAGTGGAGGGAGGTCCCCGCCATGGCGTTCTACTTTGAGGTGGGTGTGGAGACGGTGTGGGGGGGTCTCCTTGGGAGGATGGGCCCCCTCCCGCCCACTGACCGCCACTCATTGCAGCTGTGGAGCTGCCAGGGGCACCACGAGGATGACACCTGCCCCCAGAAGATCTTCAGGAAATACATCCGCAGCAAACAGCCCAAGAGCAGAGAGCTGGCGCTGCGCGGGCTGAGGAACCTTTATGCTGGGAGGATGCAGCTGCTGCTACCCGACGCGCTGCTGTGGCTGCAGGACATGCGGGCTGACATCAAACTGCAGGCCATACATCTGCTGCAGGACATTGCAGCACAGCACCCCGCCAGCATCCGAGGTGTGCTCAGCCAGCTGGCCGTGCAGCTGCTGTCCTGCTTCAATGAGGTGAGGGACGCGGGGCAGCGGGGAGCATTCAAGCAGCCCCCGCACCGTGCACAGAGCTCAGCACTACCCCGTGTGTGTTTCCTCCCAGGACAACGCAGAAGTGCGCTGGCGCTCCATGGAGCTCTTTGCGCTGCTGCTGGAGGCACCAGGCAGGAAGCGGCTGCTGCTGCAGGCGGAGAGGAGTCTGCTGCCACTCTTCATCCACATGAATGAGGACATCCCCAACGTGGCGCAGGTGGGGGCAGCTTGTGGGGTCACGGGGTCGTGAGGTTATCCGGTGTGACCAGCAACTACTCCCTGCCCTGTGCCCACGTGTACAGTCCTCCTAGATACCAGATCCCCACCTCATATCCACCCATACAGTCCTCCCAGTTCCCCCCTCCACTACACCCACCCACACAGTCATTAAGGTTAGGAAAACCCTCCCACATCCCCCACCCCGTTTCCCCAGAACCTGTGGGATGGGATCGGCTATGGTGCTGACCCAGGTTTGGGATGGAGGTTCCCCCAGGATCTCCCACCAACACCCCCCCGTGTCACTGCCCCCCAGGCTGCTCAGAAAGCTCTGATCCACGCCGCCAAGCTCCTGGGCTGGCAGCAACTGCAACGCTTGGCCAGCGCGGCGGAGGTCTGGATGATTGCTGACTGTCTGGTAAGGACCCCCACCCTTCAACCCCTCCGGACCCCCCTTGCTCCCCTGCAGAAGGGGGGTCGGGGAGCCATTCTGCGGGTGCCACCCCCACCATGCTCTCTGCAGCTTCAGAAGAGGGGCAGAGATGCGGAGCAGTACCTGAAGGACACGGTGCTGCACCTGCACAGCCCCCAGGTGCCCGTGAGGGACACAGCCGTGCGCTTCCTCGGTGAGTCCCATCCCCAGTGGGTCCCCATCCCTCCAGCTGAATGCTGTGGGGTCGGTGCGCAGCGGGGGTCCTGGGGGGTCACTGGGGAAATGGTGGGGTTCTTGGGAGTTATTAGGGCAACACTGGGATTACTGGGGCACTATGGGGTTCACTGAAGCATTGTGTTGGGTCTCAGGGGGTCACTGGGGTCCTTGGGGGCAGCTGGGCACCACAGGGGTCACTGGGGCACCATAGGGTCCCTGAGACACTGAAGGGTTGCTGGGGATGATGGGGACACTATTAGGGTAGTATGGGGTTTTTGGAGGTCCTTGGAGCACCGTGGGGGTCCCTGGGATGCTGTGAGGTCCCTGGGCACCGCGGGGACGGGTGAGCGCTGACAGCAGCCATGTGCGCAGGGCTGCTAGGGCGAAAGCTGAGGAATGAGAACCGGGAGAAGATGTCGGACATCCGTAAAGGTGAGCCATCCCCCCCCGCTGCCCCGTGCCCCGGGAAGTGCCGTGTGGGGCCCACGTGGTGACACAGCACCGCTCCATTGCAGCCCTGGAGGGCGCCAAGGAGGACAGCGAGCCGGCCGTGCGCTGTCTGGTGCTGCAGACACTGCTGATCCTCAGCGTGCTGGAAGATGTGCCGCCCACCAGGCCCAGGTTGCGCCGATGGTTCTGGAGAACGTGGAGGGAGTAGTGCCGCTCCACAGGGATGGGTCTTCGTCTGTCACGTTTGTTGTAGTGTTACATGTAGAGCTGAAATAAAAGTAGTTATTAGTTATTAGTTAAAGCTGTGTTGCAGCTGCTCTGTGTTTCGGGGTTTGGTGTTGAGAAGTGCTGTTGGCAGCACAGCGTCACTGTGCGGATCTCTGTGGAGTAACAACGTGTTTGGAGGTGTTTGCATTCTGCTCCTCATTGCCACACTAATGCCAACCCTAAGAGCAACCCACAGCTGGCGGGAAACGAAGGGGGACAGGAAGGCAGAGCCTTTTAGCTCCACATCCCCTTATAGCCCACCCTAAAGCCCCGTATCACCCTATGGCCCCACGCAGCCCCTTATAAAACCATATCCCCCATACAGCCCCTATAGCGCCATATCTCCCTATATCCCCCAAAAGCTCCCCACAGCCCCTCTACAGTCCTCCACAGCCTCCCCACAACCCCTGATAGTACAACATCCCTATCTATAGCTCCCTCCACCCTGCTATCACCCTATACCCTCCCACCACCCACCACAACCCCCTATAACCCCATATCCCCCTATAACCCCACTATTGCCCCATATATTCCTACATCCTCCCCCCAGGCCCCTACTGCCCTATATCCTCCTATAACCCTCCTGTAGTCTACACACAGCCTCCCTACAGCCCCCCCATAGAACCGTATAGCTCCCCTCATAGCCCCCTACAGCCCCACAGCTCCCTATATCCCCCCTCTAGCCTGAAAACCTACAGCCCCCCCAGCCCCTTACAGCCCCACGTCAGCCCTACATCCCCCCCATAGTCCCTACACTCCCCTGTATTGCCCCCACAGCTCCATATCCCCCTATATTCCCCTCACAGCTACCTATATCCCCATATCTCCCTAGGTGGATCCCCACAGCCCACTACAGCCCCATATCACCCTGTACCCCTCCCCCCCGTAGCTCCCGTATAACCCTATACCCACAACAGTCCCCTATCTCCCTATATCCTCCCCATGACCTCCCACAGCCTCCCTGTATTCCCACAACAGCCCCCTATAGCCCCATATAACGTATAGCCCCCTGTAAACCCCCACAGCCCCCCTAAACTCCCATATCCCCACTACATCTCCCCCACTGCCCCCTGTGTCCACCTCAGCCCCGGCGGGCACCGGGAGCAGCGCTGGAGGGCTCGGGGGGGCCCGGCCCGGATGCAGGCAGCAGCGCTGCGGCGGTAGGGGCCCCGAGTCCTTCAGCTGTCCCAAATCCCCGCATCCCACGGCAGAGGGGAATAAGGGGAGCGGAGGGCGGGGCGGGGCGGTTCGGCCCGGGCCACACACGTTTCCTCTCCCCGGCCCCGGCCCGGAGCCGTTCCCCCGTACACCTCCGGCACCGCTGTCCTCAGCACCGCTCCTCATTGCCGCAGTTCCGCCTCGGTGCTGCCCGCACAGCGGCTGCAGCGGCGGTGCCGAGCGGGGCGGCCCGGGCCGTGGGTGCAGCACCGCCTGAGGGGAGAGCCGGGCGGCCCCGAGCCGCCTCAGCCAATCGGAGCCGGCGGCGCTGCCGCTGACCAATCACAGGCCGGAGCTGCCGCTGACCAATTAGACGCCGGCACGGGCCGGCGCTCCGCAGCCCCAGCTCTTCTGCAACGGTTCTGGTCCTGCAGTGCCGGCGCGGCAGGCAGTGCACCAATTAATGGACTGCTGGGCTGAGATACGTTCACGTCTCTGCAACGAGTCTAGACTGAGCAAAGCTGCCCACGAAGGGAGCAAAGAGATCACATGATGATGCAGTGTGATGGAGCGAAAGCGGCTGGCCAAATGAAGATGACGTGCACGCATGTGCAAGTGCCTGGAGCACTCATCGTCACCGAAATTCCTGAGTGCCCTCAATATATGGAGAAAGCTGCACACTGACAACTCTGGAGCAGTTTTCATACATTAGCCCTCTTTAAAATTTCTAGATGCCTCTTTTCTTAATACGCACCGTTTACTTTCCCTGTGAAGGGCTTTGAAAAAGTCTTTGAAATAGAAATCCCATGATTGCTGCAACACACTTGGCAGGTATTTGGACTTTTGTCCTCAGACACTCAATGCATTTCACTGAAATAAAGAATGCTCAAAAACTTACCCACCCAATTCGCCCTGGTGTTCGATGCGACAGGCAGGAGGTGGCAAAAGGCAGCCGTTCAGCAATCCCAGGAAGTCAGCT
This sequence comes from Gallus gallus, assembly GCF_016699485.2. Taxonomy (NCBI): domain Eukaryota; kingdom Metazoa; phylum Chordata; class Aves; order Galliformes; family Phasianidae; genus Gallus; species Gallus gallus. Next base: position 2,852,498 of record NC_052565.1, on the reverse strand, counting down.
GGGCTCCAGGGAGGCAAGAAGGGCAGTAAGGCGACAAACAACCAGTGCAAGCAGTAATTAATTCCTTGCTTTTCCACACATCTTTACAGCTTGGTTTCCTCTTCCCTCTTTGTCCGGACACCAACGAGTCCTCTCTGCTGCCATGAACTGCTCAGCAAAATGAAGATCACAGAAACTGAACTCTGGGACAGTTCCAAAGCTTTCTGACCTGGGAAAAACCTTGGGTGCCTCACATTATCTTTTCCAACCCTTAGAACTACTATCTTTATGTGTGTATTTTCTATCTTTATGTTTATCAACAGCTCTTGAAGGTCCCAGAGGGAAGAAACAAAGGACATTCTTCCTTTCTTCTCCTATCCCTTGACCACCCCTTTGTGCTCCTCCATGATGGGGACACTACCAGCATATCACTGTTTCCATTTGAACATCGCTTCAGTAGCTCGGTGAGTAGGTCCAGGACCAAAGCGTTTGGTGGTAAGAACAGCAGAGGACATTCACATTGTGGTTATTCAGTGTCTTTCATCGGGGCTTTAAAAATGAAGACTTCTATCCCATATTCCGCAGGTCTGACTTGACAAAGCCTGGTTTAGGGTCACAAATGGAACTGCAGAAATGTTTTACATAAAAGACACAACAAATTGGGCCCCAGCACTGATGTCTCCAAAAAAATGCTTTATAGGATTTCATACTCGGAGGTCTCTGCATTGCTATTACTCTCTTCCCTGCACGTCAGCCAATACAGAATCTATGCCATGACATTTGTATCTGCTTGCTACATACCCAGCTTTTTAACAGATTTACTCATGTCAGGAAATCAACTGTTCGTTAAGAGCTACAAATACAATACCTTCTGAATTCCCCCTATCTGCTATGAATTACACTGAAGACAGCTATTACATTTGTTCAGTACCAGCGAGATTTAACAGCCCACTCCTTTCCAGTACCTTTGCTCCCCATTGGGCATTTACCAACCCTTCACACACCAGACCAGCCAGCAGTGGTCCCAGCACAGAGCCGTATCTGTGGGAGAACACCTGCTCCCGTCATCAAGCCAAAAGATGTGCAAAAAAGGTTTTTGTCTTTAAAGACAGAAAAACAACTGCCATCTCCATTTTATTTTTGTTAAAGGTCGGAAGGGGCTCGTCTTCCACTTCCATTCTGTGTGCACGCAAGCTCCCCTGGCTGAGGTGACACTGGACTCACAGGTGGGTGGGTGGGTGGGAGTCGGTATGGAAACAGCTGCAGGCTTTTCAAGGGGAATCGGCCAAGTAGACTCTCATACCTTTATGTATGGACAGCAGGTTGGGTGTTTTTGCTTTATCTGGATTATGTCATCAGCTCTCCACTCTGCTCTGGTACCCTGCACAGCTGACCCAACTGGGCTTTCTACATTTTGAAGGCTTATAATGCAAGCCCTGAAGATTTCAAAAGCTTTCCAATACTCCTGAAGCCCTCACAGTATCCAAAACACAGTTCTGGAACATTAGTAAGGCTTTGCTACATCCATATCCTCAATGAATGAATCACAACACGGGTTGTTTATGGAGTGGATCAGTGAAAAGGAAGAGCCTCACATTCAGCGAGCTCAGAACGCTCTCCCAAAGCAATGCTGAGAGCGGTGACAGAAAGAAGGATGCAGAAAGAAGGTTTCGCTACCACAACTCTTGGACCCCGAATGAGACAGATTTCAATTAATCTTCTTCCTCACTGCTTTCTCGAGAAGTCAGCACAGAATCTGGACAAATTCTGCAGAATTCCAACTCTCACCTTCATGCAACAGAGGCTGTGCACTTTTCGTCCTCCTCCAACCACTGGAAACGCTGCAGGCAGACGCTGCGCTGGTTCCCAACTGCCAGAGAGCACACAAGTCAGCTGGACACCGCTGGACCTCCAGACTTGTCAGGGCTCACGCTCTAGGAACATGAGAGTTCATCTGTTAAATATGACTGTGAGCTTAAAGAAGGCTGAAAGAGCCGTCTAATTCACTTCGACTCTCAACTAGTTTCAATTAATACATACAGCAATCAATTCTGTTTTACTCAAAACAGTTTTATTTATTTACACATTTGTACACATCAACATGGTCCCTACGGAAAGCAGGAAGGGAAAAATGCAATTAAAGGAAATCATAGAATCATAAAATATCCCTTGTTGGAAGGGACCCAGAAGGCTCAACTGAGTCCAACCCATGGCTCCATAAAGGGCCACCTAAAAAGTAAACCCCATCGCTGCATGCACTGTCCAAATGCTTCTTCAGCTCTGGCAGGCTTTGGATGAGATACCCAAGTGCAAACACCATGACTGTAATTCTTCAGAAGAAAAAAAACATTGACCAGAAGCAGGTTTACAGAACATGCAGCTGTTCAAACTGCCATGAGTATTAGCAGTCACTACTCCAGACTATGCTCACTTCTTCATTACCACTGCAACACAAAGACTTTACCACTGCCACCATAGAAAGGGAGTGGAGAAACGTGTTCCTTCATCTAAGCTGCATCTTTCAAAGCTTTAATGCTTCAGCAAGTCGTCATCATCTTCTTGTTCAGCAAGAAGAAAATTCAGTGCTGCTCCAGTAAACCCAGACTCTACTGCCAGCATAATACCCACTACCACCGAGCAATAGGATTGATGATGCTCAAGTTTGCAGCTTAACAGTCCCAGTAAATTTCCAGAGAACCACCTGCACAACGAAACTTAGAGCCAACCCAGACCCAGGGTCCTGAATTCCATTTGGTTTCCTCTGCCTCCGAATAGGATAAAATTTGGCCCCGTTTTTCAGCACCACCTGTACTTCCAGGTTGAAGGGAGAAGCAAAAGCAAAATGTGCAGTTACATTCTGGATGTAATGAAGACTCTGGATGAAAGTCACTTCTCCTTATCCTATAACCTCATGAAAGGATGGCATTTTTAGAAGAACTCCTATGATTTTTAGAGCACAAAACCTCTATCACTGTAAAATGCCACTGCTCAGCATTCCTCACTGTTATTGGGACAACATTTAATGTAACTGAGCCACATCAGAAAGGATTTCTTTGTGGCTGAAACAGAAAATATGCAGCAGGAATAGCAAAATCAGGTACTACTTAGTGGTAAGGAAAATGGTGAGCAATTAGAAATGAACTAAAATGCCATTATATAACTACACTTACTGAAAAAAAAGCATTATTGAAGACTATCAATTCCTTGTGATTTAGCATCTTTTCCTCCTCCTGGAGCCTCGCTTAAGACACCTGCTTAGTTTTCAATTCTTACTTGCAATTCTAAACTCAGCCAAAGCACATTTTAATCACAGCCAGATCTGGGCATCATTTGCTGATGCAAGCACACAGCCAATCCAGACTGCCCCTACCTTATCAACCACACTCGGGTTTTCAGTCTTCTTTTATTTAGGCATTCTGCAAACTGCCAAAAATCAGCAATACACACGCCAATTGCAAGACAGAAGAAACAAGCCAAGCTTCAGATGCCTGCCATCAATCCAATCAACATGTACCCCTTACCTGGCATGGTGTCCTCCAGCTTGCTTTAACTGAAAAACACCAAGGTAGGTGGTTCTAATTATCACAACAGGCTGACTGAAGTTCCTCATACACAGAGATACAGAGAGATACACGTGGTGGTTACCTAAGCATCCCAACCCATCCTCATGTTGAACACCACCTTCATGACCAGATGCATGAAAGTTACACCCATAGCAAAGCTGAAATTGCAACACGTGTGAGTGAAGCCATCTCCCAACAGATATTTACCTACAGCCTGCAGGTATTGGAGGCCAGCAGCTGCTGCTGGCATATGAGGTATGAATTGTAACTGCTGCAACTGCAGCACTACACGTCATGTAATGCACACATGATGAACCTGTAAGAGTCTCCTACAGAATATGTACCACTCTCAAGCATATTTATATAACATACACGTAAGTACATGCAATACCATGTAATAGGTGTACTACGACATCTCAATATATATTACTCTATGACTACAGCTCACAATACATAATCATACACATTATCTTCTAGTACCTGTATCAATATTATGATATAATAATTTTTTATATATTACTATAAATACTGAGTGCAAACCAACACAGGTGTGTTACTATTCCTTGGAAGTACAACATCTAGTGGTAAAGCATCTAATGGAAATTACACAGCAGGAGGGGCAGAGAGCACATATTTGGTTTTGTTTGAGCACAGAAAGTGTTTAAACACCAACATTATCTTCAGCTTAATGGCCACATTTACCTGTTCTCCATTCTGCTCTCCAAATCCTCCATTTGTATTGCAGCTCCGCAACCCCTTCAACAGCCACCGCTCCCTCCATATTTTAGAGCTGTTTTCTCTCGCAATTAACAATAACAGCTTATCACTCATCCACACTGGTTTTAAAGTTATATGTGCAGTTTTATGTAAAGATGCATCCACTCCCTGAGCCAGCTCCAGCACTTCTTTACAGTTCAGCCCATTTTTCTTCAAGGCCACTTTCGACAAAGTAGTGCCAGTCTGCTCCACTTACTGCTCTCCTCATTTTATCTAATTGGAAGGCTTTAAAGTTTAATTTATCTGGTTTTGTATCAAACCTCCCACTGTACCTGAACACAAAACAGTGATCTTTCTCTACCATGGATAGGTCGCAGAGAATCCTTCCCATGTAACAAATGTACACACCACCTTCCTTATCAATACCTATTCCTTCCAAGATCACAGTTGTAGCAAATATTGGCTGCACAGCGAGCAGTCTAAAGCTGGCAACCCCTTCGTGCTTTTGATTTATCACTTTTAAGACAGATGACAAGTCCCATTAAAAAAAATCACCAATGCACGTGTCCCTAAATTCCCTGTAAGCCTCTCATTTTGACAATGAAATGTCCAGAACATGCTGCCATCAGTCAGCTCCAACTGCTGATTCCCACCATCCTCTTTTCTGTAGAACTGGCTGAGCACCAGCCTCCCCCATAGAACAGCCCCCAGGCTGCCCTTCCCACCTTCAGACAGTGCCGCACTGGGACATGGGGTAGCCAGAAAGGAGAGCAGCCCTGCTGGCAGGGCAGGCAGAAGTGTGAGGACCACACCACTGTAAGCATGGCCCTCACAGCACATCTCAGCAGGGCATGGCGGATGTTTGTGCAAGGGAGTTACTGGGCTGTATACAAACAGGTGGCTTGTTTTGGCACATCCAGCAGTCAGTGCTGAAGTCTCCAGCTCACGCAGCCCGGAAAAGGCCTCATCTCGGGAAAAAAACATAAAGGGAATTGCAAAGATGTTTTTATTTCGGGTTGCATCAAGCAGGAGTAGGAGATAAAAACTGCTGTGCAACGTGAGCAGCATGAATGGGGCTTTGCAGGCTCTGCAATGGACAGAGAGCTGTGGTGCTATTTGTTGTGCTCTTACTGCCTTGTGCTTCACTTGGGTGAGGTGCAAAAGCTCACACACCATCAGAATAGCAGGAGACCATTGCTCACAGCCAGAACAGTTCTGTAACAGATCTGAACACGCAAACCAGCTCAGTGCAACCAGAAGAGTTTAGTAAATAAATTATCTACGCTTACCAATGACATGCAGAGTTCTCCAACTTGTAAAATGAAGTAACTCTTAAGACTGGAGCTCAGGATAAAATAAAAAAATAAACAAACCATCAAATTCTGCACAACCTGTTGTGCACATTATGGATCTATCTGCAGTATAGGGAAAGATCCAGGACACCCTTCTGTTGTGCAAACAACAAAGCCCTGCGGATTCACTCTGTCCAACAGGAAACTATTAAGCACTGGTAAGAAAAAGGTGGATTAGGCAGAAAGCTTAGCAAAAGGTCAGCAGAAGCACATTATTCAGAGAAGTGAAAGACCCCCTATCGTGACCATGTGGAAATGTGATGATTGATTAAATGATCTATGTGATTCCCATCTACAAGAAGCGTTGTAAGGAGGATCTGGGGAACTACAGGCCTGTTAGCCTGACCTCGGTGCCAGGGAAGGTTATGAAGCAGACTGTCTTGAAGGAGATCACGCGGCACGTGTGGGACAACCGGGGGATCAGGCCTAGCCAGCATGGGTTCATAAAGGGCAGGTCCTGCTCGACCAACCTGATCTCCTTCACTGATCTAGTGACCCGTCTGGTAGATGAGGGAAAGGCTGTTGATGTAGTCTACCTAGATTTCAGCAAAGCCTTTGACACTGTCTCCCACAGCACTCTCCTGCAAAAGCTGGCAGCCCATGGCTTGGACAGGTACACTCTTGGCTGGGTAAGGAACTGGCTGGAGGGCCGGGCCCAGAGAGTGGTGGTGAATGGAGTTAAATCCAGCTGCCAACTGGACACGAGTGGTGTCCCCCAGCGGTCGGTGCTGCAGCCTGTCCTCTTCAATATCTTTACTGATGACTTGCATGTGGGCATTGAGTGCACCCTCACTAAGTTTGCAGATGACACCAAGTTGGCTGGAAGTGTCCATCTGCCTGCCTAGCGAGGCCCTACAGAAGGATCTGGACAGGCTGGATAGCTGGGCTGAAGCCAGTGGGATGGGGTCCAACAAGATCAAATGCCGGGTCCTGCACTTTGGCTGCAGCAACCCCAGGCAACGCTACAGTGTTGGGGCAGAGTGGCTGGAAGACTGCGTAGAGGAAATGGACCTGGGGGTACTGATTGATGCTCGACTAAACATGAGCCAGCAGCGTGCCCAGGGGGCTAAGAAGGCCAATGGCATCCTGGCATTCTTGCATCAGAAACAGCGTTGCCAGCAGGAACAGGGAAGTAATCGTCTCCCTGTACTCAGCACCGGTGAGGCCACACCTTGAGTACTGTGTCCAGTTTTGGGCCCCTCACTGTAAGAAAGACATGGTGGTCCTGGAGCGTGTCCAGAGGAGGGCAACAAAGCTGGTGAGGGGTCTGGAGCACAGGCCTCATGAGGAGTGGCTGAAGGAGCTGGGATTGTTCAATCTGGAGATGAGGAGGCTCAGGGGAGACCTTACTGCTCTCTATAACTACCTGAAGGGAGGTTGCAGTGAGCTGGGGTTGGCCTTTTCTCTCGTGTACCCAGTGATAGGACTAGAGGGAATGACTTCAAGCTGTGCCAGGGAAGGTTCAGGCTGCACGTTAGGAAATACTACTCTGAAAGAGCAGTCAAGCACTGGAATGGGCTGCCTAGGGAGGTGGTAGAGTCACCGGCCCTGGCGGTATTCAAGGAACGTTTGGAGATTGTGTAGAGGGACATGGTTTAGTGAGAACTCTTGGTGATGGGTGGATGGTTGGACTGGGTGATCCTGTGGGTCTTTTCCAACCTTGGTAATTCCATGATTCTATCACGT